>NC_077229.1:279402956-279692956 GCF_027887165.1 Monodelphis domestica | reverse complement strand
TTCACAAGTGAATTCTACCAAACATTCAAAGAAAAATTAACTCCAATAGTATATAAAGCTATTTGGAAAAGCAGTGATGAAAGAATTCTATCAAATTCCCTTTATGGCACAAATATGGTGCTGATACTTAAACCAGGAAAAGCAAAGACAGACAAAGAAGCAGCATATATTTATATATGTATGTATATATATAATGTTTTCCTTATATATCCAGTGTATAACTTAATCAATATATATAACATTTGATATAAATTGTGGAACATAGATGTGATACTTTAAAATGTAGACATTTAGTAAATGAGATTGCAATAGCTATACATTTGTTTTCACTTCTGTAGGGCATATATAAGGTTTGCCACAGAAAGATGCCTTCATATAAGTAAAAGCTTACCCTAAAACCCCTCCCCCAACCTTTTTCAATCTTCTGAGGAATTATAGAACAAAGAGAAACACTCAATCTGTCAATAATCAACAAGCATTTACAACTATATTCTAAGTGCTGGAGCTACAAATAGTCTCCAAGTTCTTGTTCTCAGAAGCTCTTATACAGCAAGGTCTGATTCATGTGAATAATGAATCTCCTAAAGTGGTCACTTGTATTTGAACTTGTACCACTGGAAGTTGTAGCTATGTAAAATATGGTCATTGGTTCTAGCCCAATGGAAATATGGAGTGCCAATTTGAAATAATAAAACAAACTTTAGAGATTTCATTATTCACACTACTCAAGAAATATTCATTAACGCCAGACACATCATCTGCTTCTCCAGTCCACCAAGAGGGCAAATGTCTACCTTCTTCATGACTTGATATACTACCTGATGCCACCCATCCTACTCCCAATTCTCCACTTCCCACAGACCTACATTGTGATTCATTTTTATGTGGCATTTTCTACAGCCAAGGAAATTATAACAGGCAAGGATATAAGGTGTGGGTATCTATATCTATATACAAGGATACATTTTAGGGATAATTTGTATTACATGACTTCATAAAAGGATTTTCCAATTGTAAATATTTATTAGGCTTCAGGAGGTTCATTTTTCTTAGTATTTGTAGTGTCTTTAAATGTTAGCCCACAGGAGAGTGGTAACATTTAATGCTAGTGTGTGTTTAGTGTCTAGATGCTCTGTACATACTGAAAACTATGCTTTACATAAAATATGGAAATTTAGGAAGTAACTCTCAACATCTCACTAGTAATGGATAAGCTAAAGTTGATAGTTACCAATTAATTTTTCTTCTCAAAAATTTTTTCTTGATGCTACTCTTCATTTATCAGCCCTCCATAATAGTAGAAAAGGATTTTGAAAATTATTGCATTTAAACTAGTTAAACAAAAAAATATTAACTCAATTTCATCCTTCTTGTTTTCATAAAATGGTGTCTTGCATTCAAAAATACAACCTTGCTTCCTTTCTTGCTTATTTTAAATGAGTATTGTCAATAACTTTAATTGTCATTAAAATATCAGCACAGCAGCCTTTCTCAAGGTAATGGTATGCAAAACATAATAAATGAAAAGAGGAAAGTACATAATTTAAAACCTTAACAGATGTTGGTTTTAGAGGATGGAAAGTGACTTTAAAAAAAGAAATGGAGGTCAGGAATATTTACTGAATTGTCAAGAAAAAGGGTTCTATAAACCATGAAAATTTGTAAGTCAAAATACACAAGTATCAACAGTGATTTTTCACATTTAACTCTATAAGTTAAATGCATAATTTTCTATAATTAAGTAAATTAAATTCTAGAGTAATTTTTTAATATAAATTCTATTCACACTAATCAAGAAATATTCTATTAACTCCAGACACATCTCCATGCTTAGAATTTTTTCTCTCATCTCTGTCCCCTAGCTTCCCGGCCTTTCACCAAGTATTGCTTAAAATACTGCTTTTTTGCAAGTCTCTTCTGATCCACTTTAATACTAGTGCCTTTCCTCTGTTATTTACCCCCAATTTATGCTGTACATATATTATGTGTAATAAGTATGTTTTCTCTCCTATTGGTCTGTGAGGTCCTTGGAAACAAGGACTGTTTTTTGCCTTTCATTGTACTGCCAACACTTATCACAGTGACATGTACATAGCAAATATTCAATAATTATCTCTTAACTGGTCAATTGCCCTTGTGTGTGTGCATGTGTGCACGTGTGTGTGTGTGTGTGTGTGTGTGTGTGTGTGTGTGTGTGTGTGTGTGTGTGTGTGTAATTCTCAGAATCTTCAGGTCAAAATTTCATCTAGTGCTTAGACAAGGCAGAAGGTTTGAAAATTACAAACCGAAGGAGAATTTTATTGTGAATGATAAGAGGCCACCAAAATATCACATGAACGCCTCAGAGAGAAGAGAACGGAAAAGCTTAGAAGCAATTCAAGCACCCCTGAATTACTATAAGGGAAAGAATCTCTCTTTTCAACCACTAGAATTTATTTTGGAACAATGATAGTAGTAAGAGCAAATCTCACATTCAAAAGTGATTGAAGGAATTCAATACCTCTTATAACTCACAGCTTCAAACAGCAGGGGGATAGGACTCTAGCAGTAAGGACCTGGAAGATGGTCATTTCTTGGGAGCTGAGACTATGATCTTGAAAAGTCATACTGAGAAGCAAGATACGTGGGGAAAAAACAGCTCATATCATCCCCGATAGCTTTTTTGATGGAATGTGCTGCATTGAGTATTCAGGCAAAGTGTCATTAACACAAATGGAAAACAAAATCAAAGTGATGCATGTAAATCAACAAAGCAGTTTGGTTTTGTCTTTTGTTTTTTTAAGCAACTTATTATATTTGAGGTAGCAAGGCATAGTGGATAAAAGCTAGATTCAGCCAGAAAGATCTTTGGCACATAATGGCTGTTTGACCATAGGCTACTTCTTAACCTCTCAGTGTGCCAGGCAAGTCTCTTCTATGTACTATCAATTGCAGAGAATACCTTATTTGCAATTTTTGAGAAATTTACTTGTCCTGAAATCTCTATCATTGAAAACCTAGGTCCGGTCATACCATATCCTGGGTTCTATCTTAGGTTCTAAAAACTAGAGATAAGAAAACAAAACAACCTTGCCCTAGTAGTGTTTTGTGTTGTTCAAGGGGTTTTTCAGTCATGTCCAATTCTTCATGACTCCATTTGGAGTTTTCTTGGCATAGATACTAGAATAATTTGCCAGTTCCTCCTTCAGTTCATTCTCAGGAATGAGGAAACTGAAACAAAAAGGGTAAATAATTTTTCCAGAGTCCTGCAGTTTGTAAATTTCTTAGGTGAGATTTGAACTCACAAAGCTTCCTGATTCTAGGTCAGGCCCTCTATCCACTCCACCATCTTGGGTACTTATTTTAGATCCCATTGAAAAAGGATCGTGATGACATCAAGATCAAGCTGGTATAATACAATCATCAATTAACAAGTATTTGTGAAGTGCCCACTATAAAGATTCTTATAGATTTAGATTTAGAGAAGTTCAACATCCTCATTCAACATTTAAAATCTTTGTTAACCATGGGTAATTTTCAACTATCATGAGTTAAACTAGTCATTTTGCTAAACTGTCAAATGGGAATTAATATACCTTAAAAAAACTACCTCATAGGTTTGTTGCAGAATCAAATAAAATAATTTATATAAAGCACTCTGTTCTTAAAATTGCATAAATATTAATATTATTATTATATTCTCCCTATCTATCAGCTTCTTCTCTACTGTCTACAAACATGATCAGTCTCACCTATCCTCCACAAACTTTCACTTGTTCCATACTTATCCACCAGATGTGGTATCATATTTTTCTGCTTTCTACGGCTAAACTTCTTGGTAAGGCCATCTAGATGGTCATCATTGGTGCTTCTACTTCCTTTCCTCTCTCTGTCTTCTTAATTTTTATGCAGTCTGATGTTTTAACTAATCATTCAACCAAAACTAACACTAATCTTTCCAAGATTATTAATGATATCTGAAATGCAAAATCTAATGGCCTTTCTTCAGTCTTCATTCTTCTTGACCTCTCTACAGCCTTTGTCATTACTGATCTCCATCTTCTTCATGATATTCTATTCCATCAAGATTTTTGTCAAGTTAATCCTTCCTAGTTCTCTTCCTATACGCTTAATCACTCCTCAGTCTCCTTTCTTGGAGCTTCATTCAGGTCACAGTCAAGTAATGATTGGTGTTCCATGGAGCTCTCTCCCAGGACCTCTTGTATTCTCCCTGTGAGATTAAAACCAATATGAAAAATTCCACATATTAATTTTATAAAGTTTATTAATAATCACTTGAAGTAAAAGGAATAAAAAAGAAATAGAAGTATAAAAACTAATTATCTAACAAAAATAAGACCATGAGAGTATATTCTCCTGCCTGACTCAAAGCCAGCTTTTGTAGTCACACTCAGGGGAAGAGACAGAGAGAGTGAGAGGCAGGGCCAACCAGAACTTTGTTCTATGTACACACACAGTGTTTGCACTCAGTGTGAGGATGCAAGTGGGATGCTGAGTAGGAGAGTTCTCGAGAGCAAAATTATGATTACACAATCCCTCCTGTGATTCCATTGGGAAACGAGAATGCAGAAATCTCCCTGATTTACATGCCTAGTTTCCCCAATGAATCATTATACATAACCAACTTCTTATATCTCTAAAAAATCTTTAACTAGAGGTACATGCAATATTGTACTTTCTAAGGGGGAATTACTCTAATTTGGGGATGAGAGGGAAATAAAAGAGAAAGAGAACAGAACCAATTATTGCTAGGGGTATTGACAAAAGCCAATTAGGGAGCGGTCCCCTTTGACTTAAGAGTTTACATTCAAAATAAATGTGTTCAGCACCCCCCCCAGTTCAATTCACTACAACCCTAAGTTCATTCTGAATCTTTTGATGAAGTGTGTGGTTTCTTCAAGCATCTTCATGGCACCTTCTCAAAACAGTTCACTTTCTTGATTCAGGGAGTTAGCAAGTTTCTTATCCTAAAATTTCTCTAAAAGGCATTAAACCTTGCATTATAGAATAATAATACAATCTCCCCTGAAAAGGGTGTTGACCAACACCTGGATCACCCCCTGGATACTTGGCTGAGTTAAGAGGTACATGAATCAATTGTTAAAAGGAATTCAAAAACATTAAAAATAAATTAATGAATTAATGAAAATTAGATAGTATATAAAAATTATGAATAAGCCCCTAATAGGTCCTAGAATCAGGGACCAATAAAATGATTTATGTCCCAAAAGCCTGTATGACCATTGCAGCAATATGCACTTACCCAGTCAGCAGCCAGGACTACTTTCACATTTTGAAAGAGAGAAAAGGGACTAGACTTTGAAGTAAAAGGGAAATAGCATTCCCTGGTCTGATTTTACCTTCACTTACAGGGATAGGGTCCCAAAATGGCAGCCAAACTGGGAATTTGAATATGGCACAGGGAAATCCTACATCTGACATTGTCAAACAGCCACTTCCTTGAACCCCAAAACAAGTCCTCTGCCTTGACACAGATTCTCATCAATCCCACCAGGATTGGTTGGTCTTCTTGACCTTGTGCTTCTAGGTAGATTCTCATCAATCCCATCAGGATTGGTTGGTCTCCTTGATCTTGTGTTTATTGGCACTGTATAATGGCTTTTTTGTGATCCCTTCTTCTGAAATAAGATACAATTATTAGTCAAAGTCCCATGATATTAAACAATCAATGGCAGGTTTCCACAGTCTAAAGCTTTTGTGAATACTGTAAACTTACATTAGTGCAAAAAAAACCCATTAATACTGGTTGCTTGTACTATAAGTATCAAAAATAAAAGAGAAAATAAAATTCAAATATCCTATTGCACATAAAAGGAAGAACAATAATAAAATTTTAAAAATCAAAAATTCTTGGTGTACATTCCATGAGGAATTGTGTTAGGCAATCAGAGGCAAAAATGAGATCTATTCCCTTTTAATTTGGCCATGATCAACAGTGTAAGTGTACATAATTTTTTAACCAGGTAACAGCTTTATAAAAAACAGTAGTACAATAGCTAATGCACAGACTAAGAAGTACCAAAATCCCAAAAATCACAAGAGCTCATAAATTCTACAAAGGTTACTGATACAGGTTGTGACCATTTTGATAAAGTATATTCATCATCTATGTGACAATTAACAAAGGCAAAAAGACCAAAAAAGTTGTATAGGCAATATATGACCTCAATGGATCTGGTGACAAACCCAGTATCCATAAGGACTTATGGTCAAGCTATGGAAAGGGTTTGCCCAACTACACTATGGGATATTATAATGGTATTATCTCCAGTCCAGGAATAGGACAGTACAAATAAAGATAGTAGGATGGTACAAATAAAAACAGTATAACAGATCATATAGCTAATAGTCAAACACAGTAACTTAAAGTAACATAGGGTAACAGAATATATTAAACGAGATCAATATGTGAACTTAAAAACAAAACAAATATTAAAACCAACAATTAGCAAATACAATAAGCATGACAGGATATAGTCACTCAACGTCAATAGAAGGTACATGAGAGCAATGAATCCAAGAGTCCTTTTCTTCAATTTTGTTAGCTGTTGGAGTGGTTAACAGGATTTGGAATGGACCTTCCTAGGCAGGTTGAGTTCTTCCAATGCATTGGAATTTCTTTATATATACCTTGTCTCCTGAGTGTAGGTCATAGAGTGAAAAGTCTATAGGACCTGCTTGTACAGCAGCTCTGGATTCATGGAGTTCTTGCAATTTTATCTGTAAATTATATATATATATATATATATATATATATATATATATATATATATGTATATATATCTCCCTCTAGTAATGATGTGTATGCAGGAGAAAAAGGCTTAGCTTGGATAGGGGATGACCAAAAAGCATCTCAAAGGTGAGATGTGTAGATCTCCCTTGGGCCTGCTTCTAAGATAAAATAGGACCAGAGGGAGAATGTCAGGCCATTTTAAATGGCCTGCACAATTTGACAATCATAGTTTTAAGATCTCTATTCATTCTCGCAGCTTGGCCTGTGTTGTGGGGAATGAGACAGTACATGGAATTTGGGAGTTGTCCCCAAACAAGAATATATCTGAGATAAAACCAGTCAGTAAAATGAGTTACCCTGTCTGAATCAATATGTGCAGCCAGGCCAATGTGAGGAATAATCTCTTAAAAGCACCTTGGCAACAAAAACTGCTATGGCCCAGGTGGTAGGAAATGCTTCCAGCCATCTGGTCAGTTGATCCACTATGACTAGAAAAAAATTTTACTGTACAATCTTTGGCATAGTGATAAAGTCAATTTGTAGGTGTTCAAAAAGTATATAAGCCAGAGGGCACCCACCAAAAACTTTGGCATGAAAGGTGTGCTGATTATATGTTTGGCAGGTGTGGCAGTCTGCACATACTTTAGAGGCAAGAGTAGTTATACAAGGGACTATCCACACTCCTTTAACAGAGTCTACAATACCCTGGTTTTGAAAGTGACCATTTTTTTTAAATGGATAGTCAAATTTGGGGATAAAAACTTCTAGGGAGCAGGGATTTTCCTTCAGATGATATCCATACTCCATTTATATGTTTTGCCTTAAATTTTTGCTTCCATTTTTCCATTTCCTGTTCATTATAAGAAAGTGATAAATTTAAGGCATCATTAGATGCTAATATTAAAATTAACTCGGGTCCATCTAAGGCAGTGAATTTTACTGTAGTGTCTGTCTGGTGGTTTCCTCTAGAGACAAAGTCAGTTCCACGTGTATGGACAGAGCAATGAACTATAGCTACGGCTTCAGGGAGATGGAGAGAAGAAAGAGCTTTTTTAATGATTTCTACATTTGTGATATATTCTCCAGCTGAGGTTAAAAATCCCCTTTGAAGTTATAGCATACCACTGCATGACATATTTCAAATGCATATCTAGAGTCTGTGTTAAATAGTTGCCTTCTTATCTTTGGCAAGTATACAGGCATGTTTTAGACCTACAAATTCTGCACCTTGAGCACTTATATTTGAGGGAAGTGAAGCTGATCACACAGTGGCAAATTCTGTAACTACAGCAGCTCCAGTGTAGCTTATGCCATCCCTCATGAAAGAAGAACCATCAGTGAATAAGATCAAATCTGGATTGTCTAAAGGAGTATCCAGGAGATTATCTTGAGGCTTTTCAGCCATAGGCACTAAAGTTTTAGAACTGTGAAATGGTTCTCCTGAGGCTGGTAAATCAGGAAGCAAGGTTGCAGGGTTTAGAATTGTACAGCATTTTAAGGTAATATTCTCATTATCTAACAAGGTTACCTTATACCTAGAAAGTATTGATCAAAAAATACCCATGTTCTATGTCTTAGCAACAATGCTTCAACTTCATGTGGGCACATTATGGGTAATGGGCATCCCAAGACTAAATCAGTAGATTTGGTTATCAATAAAGCTGTGGCAGCTATACCTCTAAGACATGGTGGTACTCCTGAAGCTACTGGCTACCTCACACTTGAGACCCAAGTGGGGGTGGGGAGGGGTGTAACCATGCCAGGAGGCAGGGGGTCAGTGCCAGCCACTCAACTGTTAATAATATAAGGGAAATATATACCTTACCTTATGTGAGCGAGACTCAAGGAATCAGCTGTGGGAGCAATCAATGAGGAAGCAGCAAGGATGCCGTTGGAAAGCCGCAGGTGGGATGTAGTGGTGGTGGAAGGAGGAGTGGAAAAGGCTTTTAAGGCTAATCTGTCTTTAACTTAGATAGGAGTGTTATTGTGAAAATCACCTTGAAGATTGTTATAATATTAATTTATGGTCGCCAAGGAATTTACTTACAAAATTCCTAAAATGAAACACTCAAGTCAGAATGGAGTTTATGGTGGTTTAATCACAACAGGAGTAAGAAAGAAGGAGAGGGAGAGAAAGAGAGGGAGGAAAAGAGAAAAGGTTAACTCAACCTTCTGGCAGAGCCAGAGGGAGTTTAGGCCCGAAGGCCAAGGTAGGGGAGAGAATCAGTCCTTGACTCATGTGACTGATCTGAAGGAAAGCTGTCTGCAGGCATCCTTCCTGCTCAAGTTCCTAACACCAACTGGCACCTAGCCCTGTCCACAGAAAGTGAGCGAATTCCAGAGGCTGCTCTCTACATCACTTCCTCTGCCTCACAAGTGCCAATGGTGGCTCAAGCTTGGCTTAGGACAGCCCAGGTGGGCAGTTAGTTATTTCTGATTTGTCATTGACTAGTACATGCCCGTGTAGTGTGGGTGTACACAATTCTGGGTGCTAGACCAATCAAGATGGAGATTTTAAAATTCACAATCCCCCCTGATGATGATTGGGGGAATAGTCTCCCCAACTGATCACTAAACATAAGCGTCCTGCACCCTGAAAAATTCTAACTGCAAATGTATACAACATTTTACCCATAGGAAAACTACAATAGTTGTAGATTAGGGGAAATAGAGGAGAGAGAAAGACAGCAAACTAATGTTTTGCTGGGCTCATTGACAAAAGCCAATTAGGGGGCAGTCCCCTTTGGCATAAGAGTGTAAATTCAAAAAAATGTTCAATCAACTACACCCGAAGTTCATTCTTGTGCAGCTTGTAGTCTGGAGGCTTCATGGTGTCTTCTCCAATAGTTCAGTTTCTGGATTCAGGGAAGTATCATCTTTCTTTACCTAAAATTCTTCTTAAAAGGAATTTAAACTTTGTAATTTAAATAATAATATTTTTTTACATTTCGCCGTGTTGTGGGTGATTGAAAAATACAGGATCACTTAGGGATGCATGGCTGAGGTATGAGGTATATGAATCAATTGGTAAGAGAAATTAAAAAGATATCAGAAAAATCCAAAAGAAAAGAAAATTTCTGGTTTTGTTTTGTTTTTTTCTTTTCCTCTCTTATCCTCAAATTATTGTAATCTTTAAGTTGATTATGTATTCATGATCCTTTGGAAAAAAATTATTTTTTTTCAAATGATCACACAAAGAAATGTAAAAATGGAGACTTGAATCCAGGACTCCAGTCCCCAGAAGTCCTTGCTCACTTCCCAGAATGCTTTGTAATCACACTGAACTCTCACCTGGACGAGATCACAAATTATTGTTTAAAGGAATTCTCCACCTACTGAGGCCTCTTTTTCTACTTCCGCTGCCCGGCAGATGCATCTCTCATGATGTGAGTGAAATTGAATTGGGCCTTTCGACCCACCTAGCACATGCCTTTCTTACTTGTATTTTCTTAAATTCTTAACCTTTAATAAACCTCATAAAAATATAATACTCCTTGCAGAGAGAAACTAATTTCTTCATGCCTCAGTTCCTAAATTTTATTTTTTACAGGAGTAAGGGTCCTAAATGCCATACTTCATGTCACCAAAGCTGTAAGATTTAAATCAATATAAATAACTCCAAGTATTAATTTTATAAAGTTTATTAATAATCACTTGAAGTAGAAGGAATAAAAAAAAGTATAAAAACTAATTCTCTAACAAAAATAAGACCACATGAGTATATTCTCCTGCGTGCTCAAAACCAGCTTCTGCAGCTGAGCTCAAGGGAAAAGACAGAGAGAGCAAGAGGCAGGGTCAATAAGAACTGTATCCTACATATGCATACAGTGTTTGCATTTAGTGTGAGAATGCAAATGGGATGCTGGGTAGGAGAGTTCTGGGGAGCAAAATTATCATTACACACTCCCTCTATACTGCTTTACTTGTTGATTTCATTATCTCCTCTGGATTTAATGATCATCTCTATTTTGACAATTCTAAAATCTACTTTTCCTGCTCCAACCTCTCTGTTGACCTCTAAACAGTGCCTTTTTAAGACATCTAAAACTGGTTGTCCTGTGGACATTGTAAATTCAATATATCTAAAACTAATTTCATGGTCTTTCCCCAAAAATTCTCTCCACTTTCAAACATCCATATTAGTGTAAAGGGCATCATCATCCTCCCAATTAACCTAGACTCACAAATTACTTATCTTCAAGCCCTAAAGTATTTCTCAATCCCTATATCTAATATTTTGCCAAGGCCTATCAATTTTACCTTCATGACATCTTTCACATATGCCCCCTTCTCTTCTCTGACATGACTATCTGGTTCTTATCAATTTCTGCCTGGACTATTATGATATCACAATGATCGATTTAGATGATAGATCTACTTGCCACAAGTCTCTTCCCATTCAAGTCCATCTTAACTCAGCTGTTAAAGTTATTTTCCTAAAGCATAGGTCAAGCCATGTCACACTTCTCCCTACTCATTCAATTTCAGTAGTTCCCAATTTTCTCCAGTATCCAATATAAAATACTTTATTTGGTGTCCAAAGTCCTCTATAACTTGCTTATGTGACAAGGAGATCACTTTAAAAGACTGATATATATTAATTTAAGGTCGCCAAGGAATTCAGCTATGTAATTCCTAAATGAAACTCAAGTCAGCAGTCAACCTTTTATGGAGTTTTTAATTACAAACAGGAGGAAGAAAGGTATGAGAGAGAGAGAGAGAGAGAGAGAGAGAGAGAGAGAGAGAGAGAGAGAGAGAGAAAGAGAGAGAGAGAAAGGGGAGAGAAGGGAATAGGGCTTAAATACCCCCTCTGTTTAGGCTGGGCCAAAAGGCCCAAGCCCTTAGATAGCTGAGGTAAAGAAAAGAGATCAGTCCCTATCACTCACGTGACCAAAATGGAGAAACAGTCTCAGGGGCCTCCACCTCCAGCCTCCTTCAGAGCAAGACTTCTCAGAGTACAACCTCTCAGAGCAAAACCTCTTGAACTTTCCCAGTCCTCAGACCCCGCTATCTTTAAGGAAACCATCTAAGTTCCCTTCCCTCAGTTCTCACGTCTACCAATCACTATCCATGTCTTCCCTGTGCCAATGGTGGCTCTAGCTTAACCCAGGACCACCCAGAGGTCTGTGGCTTTGCACATGTATGTTGAAGGTCATATTCTCAAATAATTAAATCTTGATCCTTTTGCTGCAGCCCTTCCTAAATCCTGTTACCCTGAGTAGGGTGGAGATTGGAAGTTCCAAGACCTGGTTCCGTCATTCCAAGTATCTCTATTGTATCAATTCTAAAATCAATCATGACTCAAAGAACTTCCTGTTCTATGCTTAAGCATAGGTCAAAGCCCTTTCCATTGTTCAGCAAAAGGTTTCTGTCCTAAAGCAGTCCCAAGTAGGGAGGAGAAGGATCCTCCCATGCCAAGGGGGTTCACATTCCAATAGAGTTCTTACTATCAGTAAGAAATTTTTCCAAGTATGAAACTTTCCAATGGTGAAATTTCCAACATTCACAAGTCTAAGAATTTTTAAGGTTTACACTTACTTACCTTTCCAATATTCTTACATTTTATACGCCCCTCTATATTCTTTGGTCCAATGACACTGACCTCTTTGCTGTTCTCCTCACTAGGAGTTTTTACTCACTATTACCCATACGTGGAATGCTTTTCTTTCTCATTTCCATTTGCTGATTTCTCTATTCTTCCTTCAAGTCCAGCTACAAATCGCCCTTCTACATGAAGTCTTTCAGATTCCTCTTGATTCTAGGAGCTTTCTTCTATTGATTCCTTCCTATGTATACTATAGATAGCTTGTTTGTATAGTTATTTGCATGTTGTCTTCCCTCCCATTTGATTGTGAGCTTCCTGAGAAAAGAAACTGTCCTTTACCTTTCCTAATATTTCTAGTGCTTAATACATTTTTTGGCACTAAGTACTAAATAAAAGTTTATTGACTGACTGAAATATCTGATGGAGTTAAATTACTATTATATTGTTGTTAAAAATATTTAATGTTCAGTAGACTTTTATAGGGCAGCTAGGTGATGCAATGGATAGAGTGTCAGGCTTGGAGGTAGGAGGATACATCTTTGTGAGTTCAAATCTGGCCTTAGTCATTTATCAGCTGGGCATCTCTGGGCAAGTCATTTAACCCTATTTGCCTCAGTTTACTCATCTATAAAAATGAGCTGGAAAAGGAAATGACAAACCATCCCAGTATCTTTGTCAAGGGAACCCCATATTGGGTCTTGAAATTTCATTGAAATTGAAATGACTGACTAAACAACAACTGAATTGTTATGTAGCTAGATTAAAATGATTATTATTATGATTTTAAAAATCATTCTTTTCACATTTGTTCTATGGAGTTCAGAGAAATATAGTCCTGAGAAAAATTGTTACACTTGTCATATTTTATTTTAAATGTACTATAGTCTGTGGCACAGGTGTCTAACAATACATTTGAAGTAACTGAATAAAAATCCTGGAATGTAAACTCATCTTCTAAAAGCATCTTCTATGCAATTACAAGAGCAGAGAGAATAGGAAAAGAATATATACTTCATTCTCTTCCTCTGTGATTTTTATTTCTTCTACTAAATCTCTGTATTTTGAAAGCTTTTAATTTTTTGAACTATTGACATTATGGCAATAATTTTAGTTAACAATTAACATTATTCCCAAGTTCATATGAAACAAAGTGTTTATGTTTGGTCACATTTATTTATGACCTTTTGGAATAATTCTTCGGGGGGTGGGGGCGGGGTTAGGTCCATTCTGCTGACCTAAAAGTAGTTTGAAGTTTGAAATCCCCCTGCCTTATGAAACCTTAACAACATAATGTAAAGCAGGACAACCTCTTTGCTATATTTGTCCCTCTCTGAATAATTATTGAAATCCTAAGTATTACTGATCAGTATCATCCCACGGAATGCTCCAGAAATGAACTAAACCTCTGTTTATTGTGGCGCTGTGTTCATATTTGTTAATTGAAGAGTTGAGTCCTTGTGGAGCCTAAATGTTTCCTTATATATTCCCAAAGATGTTCCAAACCTTTAAGCAGTTCCTTCTAGCTATCAAAAGTGTTCATGAGAGGTGGAGTCAAGATAGCAGCTTAGAAGCAGCAAAAGTGATTTCTCTGTGAAAATACTTCCACACTAACAAAAAGCAAAGAGCATCAAGGGGGACAGAAAACCAAATACAATAACAAGACAAAGCCAAGAGACCCTCCTGCTCAATTCAACTTAAAAGGTGTACAGAGAAGCTTGAATTCTCTGGCTTAATAAAAAGAAAGAAGGGAGGTCCCAGGACCCATCCCCCACCAATTGTGCTGAGACTCCAGTGGTTGGGATCTCAGGGTGAGGGCTCCGGCCAGGAGGGAGTGCCTTGCTACCCTAGCTACTCAAGGCTAAGGGCTCTGACCAGGCAGCTGGCAGGGAGGAAGCTGGTAGAAAGGAAGAGAGGAGGACAAGGGTCCAACTTCCTCACATTCACTTTCACCTTTAGCCTCTGCTTTCAGTTTGGGAAGATCTAGCCTCAGAGCACATTAATACAATAGGTCAGCTCCATCAGCCTAATACAGTTAACCAATAGAGCAGAGAAAAAACCCTTTCAGGGCAGAAAAACCCAAACTCACAGATCTAGCAAATAAACAGAGGAGAAAGAATACATCCAAAGGTGGGGGTGTAATAATTAAATTTAAGTTGAATACTTGAAGCATTATGTTTATAAAGTTTATTATATGACAAAATAGAACCACATGGCTAAGGTTTTTTTCTACCTGATCAAAAAGTCTGCTCCACCAAAGCCTTGACAAGAAGGGAAAAAAAACAGAGATATGGACCTCCACCCAATTTAATCCTGTCTATGGCAGCATGTAAGGACAGGAAATGAATGTGATTCTGGGAATCATAGTTTTGCTGGAAGTTGTGGTTTTGCTGGGGATCATGGTTTTTAGAGTAACCGATTCTAATTACACAATCCCTCATGAGATCCTTTGGAAGACTAGTCTCCCCAGTGGATCTTGTAAAAATAATCAAGTTGTAAATTACAATAATTGGGGAATTAAAAGGAAAGAGAACAAAACTAAGGATTGCTAGGAGCATTGACAAAAAACAATGAGGGGAAGTCCCCTTTGGCATAAGAGTGTACATTCAAAATAAATGTGTTACAACCCCCCACAGTTCAATTTCACTACAACCCAAAGTTCATTCTGGATCTTTTTGGTGCAGTGTAAGGTTTCTTTAGACATCTCCATGGTGCCTTCTTCAAGCAGTTTACTTCCAGGATTCTAGGAGGTAGCAAGTTTCTTAACTTTTAAAAAACTAGAATTTTATGACAATTACATAATCCCCCTGAGGAGGGTGTTGACAAACACAGGGATCAACTCAGGATACATTAATTTTCACTAATAAAACAGATTTATTAAAAACAGTAGTATAGCAGCTAATTCAAATACCTTTTGGGTCTAAAATATCACCAAGAATCTGGATCATTCTGGTGGAGGTAGATTAAGCTGAAGAATTAAAAATTATCCAGAAGTTACTTGGGCTTCATGGGAAATGCTCCCTCTTGGGAGCATCCAGGGGTACCATGGACCCTAGGAAAACCTTCCCAGCTCCTCTGGTATAAGACTGTAACAGCTGTAAAAGACATTTCTTTATATGTCTCATCCATTATATTTTTATAAATGTTGAGGTGGGGATTAGTTCTATAATACTTCACTTCAGCTCCTAAATGGACCCTTATCTCTTATTACAAACAACTCAAAGGTATTTTTATAATGGTATCTCCTCTATTCCAGTCACATAGGGAGATACAAATAAAGGCAATGTAACAGCACATATAGCTAATTGTCAAAACACAGTAACTTAAAGTGACATAGTATAACAGAACTTAACAAACAAAATAAAATCTTAAAAACAAGCAATCAGCAAATACAATATATGTGAAAGGATACAGTCACTGAATTCAAGAGTTCTTTTTCAGATACAAAGGTTTTTCATAAAACAATGGAGTCTGAAAAGGCTTAAAAATCCACCTCCAGACTCTTTAAGGTTCCTTCTCCTCCCCAGGATCATTATCCATTTAGGTTCCTTTTGTCACATTTCTGGGATTTCCCATAATGAGGGAAAATTCATCACTGAACATAGGGTAGAAGAATCCCATATTGGATGCACTGTAGAGACTGAGCAAGCCAGAGTGGCAAGGGGGTATAGGGAGATGAATATATCCCCTGCATCTCAGGATTGCCCAAACTAATCTCAAGGACCAGTGCACCAAGGAATGGTAGGAAGAAAAGACATGCTAAAACTGGGAGCTGTTTGAAATAAGTAATATACTGCTCTTTCATAGAGTGAGCCATGCTTGCAATTCTACTTCTTGTTTGGAAGAGTAACCTTCCTTCCCCTTCTCCCTAGGGGTAAAACATCAGGGAGCAGCTTGCTTCTCCTGCCATGCGGACAGGGAGTTAAGAGGGATTGCCTAAGGGAAACACACCAAGGCTTCAAAGGCAAGCAATATAAGGAAAAAAGCGATTTATACTTCCCAAGCCTTTGGAGAGCAGCTCCACTCAGCAGGAGCAATAACAACAGACAATTTGAGAATTATTGGACTACTTGAATATCATGACAGAAGAAAAAGCCTTGAGGCAGGTAGATATACACAGGGTAAAAGTAAGAGGGTAGAGCGGAATTTACTAGGCTGCAACTGAAACAAAAAAAGGCAGGAGGAACAATTATGATCTCAGGCTAAGCTAATGAAAAAATATACCTGATTAAAAGAGATAAGGAAGGTAATTACATCTTGATGAAAGGTAGTATAAATAATGGAGAAATATCAAGACTCAACATATATGCACCAAATGATATAGAATTCAGATTTCTAAAGGAGAAACTAAAGGAGTTTAAGGAGGAAATAGATAGTAAAACCAAACTAGTAGGAGATCTCAACATTCCCTTATCAGAACTAGATAAGTCAAACTAAAAAAGAAATAAGGGAAGTGAATGAAATGTTAGAAAAAAATATTGCTAATAGATATCTGGAGATAAATAAGGATAAAAAGGAAACTACATTCTTTTCAGCAGCACATAGCACATATACAAAGATTTACCATGTATTAGGGCATAAAAGCATTGAAAGCAAATGTAAAAAAGCAGAAATAATCAATGTAATTTTTCAGAAAACAATTCAATAAAAATCATAATCAATAAGGACTTGTGAAAAGACAGATTTAAAATTAATTAGAAACTAAAGAATCTAATTCTTCAAAACTTGTGGGTCAATGAACAAACCTAAGAAACAATTCCTGATTTCACTGAAGAAAATGACAATGAGGAAGCAACATATCAAAATCTATGGGATGCAGCCAAAGAAGTACTTGGGAAAACTTATATTCTTCAGTGCATATATCAATAAATCAGAGAGGGCATGCAACTTAAAAAATTAGAAAGAGAACAAAATAAAAATCCTCAGATGAAAACTAAATTGGAAATCCTCAAAATCAAAGGAGAAATTAATAAAATTGAAAGTAAAAGAACTATTGATCTAATAAATAAGACTAGCAGCTGGTACTTCAGAAAAAAAAAACAAATAAAATAGATAAAATACTGGTTAATCTAATAAAAAAAGAAAGAAGAAAATCAAATTAAAAATATCAAAGGTGAAAAGAGTGACCTCACCTCCAATGAAGAGGAAATTGAGATAATTATTAAGAACTATTTTGCCCAATTATATGGCAATAAATATGATAATCTAGGTGAAACAGATGAATATTGACAAAAAAAATTGCTTAGATTAGCAAAATAGGAAATAGGATACTTAGACAGTCTCATCTCAGAAGAATAAATTGAACAAGTCATCAAGATACTCCCTAAGAAAAAATCATCAGGCCTGATGGATTCACAATTAATTCTATCAAACATTTAAAGAACTAACCCCAATAATATACAAACTATTTGACAAAATAAGCAAAGAAGGAGTCAAATCAAATTCCTTTTATGACACAAATATGGTACTGATTCCAAAGCCAGGCAGGTCAAAAACAGAGAAAGACAACTATAGACCAATCTCCTTAATGAACATAGATGCAAAAGTCTTAAATAGAAAACTAGCAAAAAGAGCCCAGCAAGTTATTATGAGGATTATTCACTATGACAGGTGGGATTTATACCAGGAATGCAAGAATGGTTTAATATTAGGAAAGTCATCCATATAATTGATCATATCAATAATCAAACCAAAATAAATCACATGATTATCTCTATAGGTGCAGAAAAAGCCTTTGACAAAATACAACACCTATTTCTATTAAAAATACTTGAAAGTATAAGAATAGATTGGCCTTTCCAAAAAATAATAAGTGGTATATATTTGAAACCATCATCAAGCATCATCTGCAATGGGATTATTTAGAAGTTTTCCCTATAAGATCAGGAATAAAACAAGTATGCCCATTTTCACCTCTATTGTTTAACATTGTACTAGAAAAGCTATTAGTAGCAATTAGAGAAAACAAAGAAATTGAAGGGATCATAGTAGGCAATAAGCAGACTAAATCATTATTTTGCAGATGATATGATGGTCTACTTAAAGAATCCTAGAGAATCAACTAAAAAGCTAGTGGAAAAAATCAACAACTTTAGCAAAGTTGCAGGATACAAATAAACTGATATAAATCATCAAGATTTCTATAAATTTCTATTTATTACTTTTCCTTTGCTGTCATATTATATTGGTCAATCTACTAGGTTGAGGTGGTACCTCAGAGTTGTTTTGATTTGTATTTCTCTAAGCATGAGAGATTTAGAATATCTTTTCATGTGTTTATTGATAGTTTTTATTTCTTTATCTAAAAACTGACTATTCCTGTCCCTTGCCCATTTATCAACTGGGGAAGAGCTTGCTTTTTTTGTACACTTGAATTAGCTCCTTATAAATTTGAGAAATTAGACCTTTGAAGGAGGTTTTTGTTATAAAAATTTTCCCCCAATTTGCTGTTTCCCTTCTAATTTTGGTTGCATTGGTTTTGTTTGTACAGACCCTTTTTAATTTAATGTAATCAAAACTATTCATTTTACATTATGTAATATTGTCTCTCTCTTGCTTGGTCTTAAATTCTTTCCTTTCCCATAGATCTTGGAGGTATACTATTCTATGTTCACCTAATTTACTTATAATTTACTTCTTTGTATTTAAATCAATTTCTGAATTTATATTGTTATAGTGTATAAGATATTGATCTATACCTAGTCTCTCCTATACTATTTTCCAATGTTCCCAGCAGTTTTTGTCAAAGAGTGAGTTCTTGTCCCCAAAAGCAGAGATCTTTGTGTTTATCATACACTATCTTGCTGAGGTCATTTACTCCAAGTCTATTCCATTGTCTTCTGTCTCTTCTTTCTCTTAGCCAGTACCATACTGTTTTGATGATCATGGCTTTATAGTATAGTTTAAGATCTGGAACTGCTAGGGCCCCATCCTTCACTTTTATTTTTCATTAGTTCCCTTGATATTCTTGATCTTTTGTTCTTCCAAATGAACTTTGTTAGAATTTGTTCTCATTCAATAAAAAAAGTTTCTTGGTACTTTAATAGGTATGGCATTAATTATGTAAATTAATTTGGGTAGGAGTGTCATTTTTATTATATTAGCTTTGTACTAACCATGAGCAATTAATGTTTTTTTCCAATTATTTAGATCTAGTTAGTGTGGAAAGTGTTTTGTAGTTGTTTCATATAGCACCTGTATTTGTCTTGGCAAATAAATTCCTAAATATTTATATTGCCTAGAGTGATTTTAAATGGAGTTTCTTTTTCTAACTCTTGCTGCTGAGTTGTATTGGAAATATAGCACCATGAATAATCTTTTCCATTCTTTGAGAATTTCTCTGAAATATGAAAAATCATCACCTATAAAACTAATAATTTCCATATTTGAAAGAACCTAAGAATTTATGCATTGTAGCCTTTAATCTACAAAAACATCCCCTCTACTATTACATCTCTAACAATTATTCAATTTAGCCTTTACTTGAAAATTTGGGGTGATAGAGGTTCTAATAATAGTATTTAACTTTACATAATCTCAGTTTTTTCCTACTAATTATCTTCAAAGAAAGGCACTAGCAGAATTCTTGACATGAGATCCATCAGTCCAAAGTGTCCATGGAAGGATTTCAAGAGATCCATAGATTTGGATAGAGAAAAGAAATGTATATCTTTATTTTTTTTTTGCTAACCTCTAATGGAAATTTGACATTTCTTTTGAGTATAAACATAGGTATCAAAACATTATTCTCAAAATGTATTCATGAAATAAAAAAGCAAGATCTCTTGTTTGGAGGCTATTATATCCATTTTACAGAAAAGTGAATTGGTTTTTAAAGAAGCTGAATGACATAACTAGGAAGTGATGGATGTGGGACTGAAAGCAAAAAATCTCTTTCCACTATATTAAATGACTTTACCTCTTAATGCATTGACATCTTAATGCATTCTAATTCATTTCTGAACCACTGTAATTTTTAGGAATATTTTCCTATTTGTAGTTTCTGGAAATTATTCCTAATCTTGTCCTCTAAAGTCAAGCCAAGCAGTATAAACTATTATCTATTCTATATGATTTCCCTTCAAATATTTAACAGCAGTTCTTATGTCAGGGAATAAAGTGTAAGAAGACTGGAAATGAAGGAATGTATTATGTAGGTTAGGAAGGACTTTGAATGCCAAGAAGAGTATTTTGTATTTGATCCCTGAAGCCATTGGAGTTTATTGAGTAGAGGAGGGAGATGGCATTATCAGAACTGAGCTTTTAGAAAATCACTTTAGTAACTGAATGGAGAATAGATGGAGCATGGAAAAAGAAGGCAGGTATACTCATCAGCAGACTATTGCAATAGCTCAGCCATGAGGTAATGAAGGCCTCCACCAGAATAGAGGCACTGTCAGAAAAGAGAAGGGACATTTTTGAGAAATGTTACAAAGATAGAATTGATAGGCTTTGGCAATCAATTAAATAAGGGAAGTGAGAGTGAGGAATCAAGAATGACTCCGAGACTGTGAAACTGAGAGACTAGGAGGAGGAGGATGCCTTCTACACTAACAGGGAATGTAGGAAGGGGAGGATTTAGAAGAAATGATAATAAATTCCATTTTGCACATACAGAGTTTAAAATGTCTACTGTACAGCCAGTTTTAGAGGTCTGAGAAGCAGTTGGAGATATAAGATTGGAGGTCAGCAAAGAATCTGAGGTTGGATAGGGAGAGTTGAGAATCATTAATGTAAAGATGGTAATTAAATCCACAGGAGCTAATGAGATCATCAAGTGAAACCATCTAAAGGGAGAAGAGGGCCTCGGATAGAACCTCAAGGGACACCTAAGATTAGAAGGCACGCTCAGAAAGATGATCCTATAGAGGAAACTGAGGCAGATCAATCATATAGGTAGAAGAAGAACCAAGAGAGAGTGATGTCCCCAAAACCTAGAGAGAAGAGAGCATCAAACGTGATAATTGATTTGTCCAACGTCATATGATCCCTGTGCTGACGTAGATTAGAATCCAGATCTTCTGACCAATTTCCTGGCAGGTCACTGTGGCATCACACTGCCTTTCATTTTTATCCTGTCTTACCAGGCTTCTACTATATTTTAGAGGCATGAAATACACTGTTTCAGAACACACAGAGCAATTAGGGTAGGGGAAGGATAGTTAAAACAAGGTTCTGCTGTTCTACTCAGAGACTGTAATAGATTTCTAATGTCACAGGGCAGCTGGGACAGCACAAGAAGCTGATTCAGCTGAAACGTGGATTCCCTTTAAAAAGAAGCATTCAACGAGTGCTTTTGAATGTGCTTGTGATTCCTCAGTCACCTTTGTGTCCTCACTGTCCTGGCAGGAATAATCCATTGCCAATTCCCTCTCCAAAACACACGCGCGTGCACACACACACACACACACACACACACACACACACACACATTGTCTCTGGGTGTTGCTTTTTAAAGATGTTTAATTTTGATGGCACTGACTTTTTCCTAAAATCTCCATGCTGGGGGTTGGGGGGGGGATGAGGGATGAAATGTAAGCTATAAGCTGAATTACTAATTTCTCCTTCTTTACCTCCTCAGAAGTAAGTGGGAGTTTTACAGTTCAGCTTGCATAGTTTGCAGGAAGTATAATCATTATTATAATTATATTTAAAACCTCTCTAGGTAAAAGTTAAAAAACTGTTATCTTAAACTACTTGGAGGATGCTCTATGTACAAGCTTTTCAGACTTTCTTTCTTGGAAACAATGACCTTCTCGACCTGTGCATTGTTTTGGACCCTGAGGAAGATGTAATGACTGTAATGCCTTCCTAATTTCTTCCTTGAAGTTAATGAGCTGGAGAATGCCAAGGCAGGGAAACTATCTTGGGGACCAGATTTAAGATGGGCTTCAAAGCATGAATATTTAATGGAAAAGGATAAAATTCCAATTGGGCATTTGGAGATGAGAACTATAAAATCCTTCCTGAGATGCTCAGAAGTTTATTAAGACTAAGAATTTTAAAATGCAAAGTCTTGGGGAAATACTTTAAGAATGGCTTCACAGGAAGAGGAAATCTCAAAATGAGGAATTAGTACTCGCCAAGTAGTGAGGCTTGGATGACTTCACACCTAACCAGGCCCAAGTAAGCTCTCTCTTTTGTGTCTGTCTTTTCAGTGAGTCAGTACTATAGCTCTTGGCCCAGTCTTCAGAACCAGATGATTATTGGCCACCAATCCTCAGGGTTCTTAAATTAGTAAATGACCAGATGTAACAATAATCATGAAATGGACAGATATGAACTTAGAGGGAAGTCCTGAATCAGGAAGGAAAGAGGGGATAGGGAGGGGAGAGGGAGAGAGAGATAGACTGAGAAATATATATATATATATATATAAATAGATCTAGATATATTGTTGTATACGTATATGATATATATACTCATGCATATGTTTCCTTAGATGAAAGAATAAATAGTTAGAATAATGGGCAAAATCTAATAAAATGAAATATAATAAAGATAAATATAAATTCCTACATCTAAATTCAAGAAATAAAAGCTTGGATAGGTATGGCTACACAAGTAATGACTATTAAAAGATCTGGAAGTTTTGGTGAACTGTAAGTTCAATGTGAGTCAGTAAGTACAAAGTGGCAGACATCAAAAACTAACATAATCTTCCAGGATCAACTAAATAGTTTTGGCATTTAAAAAATCCTTTACAACATGGATCCATCTTATCTATCTAAAGTATAGACTTTACTCTATGACCCAGAAACATTGACCCACTTGCTATTATTTATACATGGCACTCCTGCTCCTGACTTTGTGCCTTCATAGAGATTATTTTCAGAATGGCTAAAATGATGTCTTTTCTCACCTGCTGTGTTCCCTAGTTTTATTCTAAACTCAGCTTAAATCCCACCTGCTAGAAGCAGCCTTTCCTTCCCACCCACCCTCACTACTTCTGGAATTATCCTCCATTTATACTGTATATATCCTCTGGTAACATAATTGATCATTGTGTTGACCAGAATTCTCATCTTTCAGAGTGATTTTTAAAATACTATTTATACTATAAATTATTCTCTTATTTCTGCTCATTTCACCATGTAGTGGTTCCCATGAATCTTCCAAAGTTTCCCTAAAACCATTTCTTTCTTCATATACCACAATAGCATTCCATTATATTCATATTCCAAAATTCGGTCTTCAACTGCCTCCCAAATAGCTCTTAGTTTTTAGTTTATTGACATTACAAAAAATGTTATAAATATTTTTTACATATAACAACTTTTTCTCTTTCTTTGATCTCTTTGGGGTATAGGCTTAATAGTGTTATTGCTAGAGTCAAAGGGCATAATAATTTAGTTGCTTTATGGGATATAAAACCAAATTGCTTTCCAGGATATTTGAACCAATTCATAGCTTTGCTAACATTCCTTCAATGTGTCTGATTCCTCACAGAGCTACAAACATTTATCACATTTTTTAAATTGGCTTTTCCAGTATGATTGGGTAAGAGGCAAAAACTCAGAATTATTTAAATGTACATTTCTCTAATTATTGGTGACTTGGAACTTTTTTTTCACATAGCTCTAGACATATCCCTTTTAATTTCATATCCTTCTGTAGGAAACCCTAAATTCTGGCAGAGAAAATATTGAGCTCCAGAGGAAAAAGTGGAATGAAAATGAGTATACTCTAAAACTTACTAAGAAATCAACAAGGCAGGTCAAGGATTCGTGGGCACAATTTTTTAAATGTTTTTAAATAAGTATTTCAAATGAGACTTTCAATTTACTTTGCTTCAATACTTTAAAAGATCTGTCCTTTCTCCCTATCCGCTCTTCCTCTCCAGATTCAGATCAGAACAATTCTAATCTTTCAAAAGATAGTTTTATTGACAAAATTAATCACTTAGTGATCATGCTTCTGGTTATCAGTATCTCTGAATTTAGCCAGGTATTCAATCCATTACTGGGCTGATCCAAGAAGAGGATGAAATTGAAAAATCCATCATTACTGTTGAAAGCCTTCTTCTCCTCCCTTTCCCTAGCCTCTTCCACCTACTAAAAGTTTCCCACAATATATCTAGACTACTTGACTACTCATGTGGTTTTATACAAGATTGGAGTCACCAATTCTATTGCTTCCATTGAGATCAATGATAACCAAGCTTACTAGCTTCCCTTCCTCTTATACCATCCATACTCCAGGTGCTATAATCTGATAACCAAAGGACCCCTGGACTTCCCCATACACCCTGAAGTTGAACTTCCACTTATGGGTTACATCCCTCCCAAGCAAAATATGAGTCCCAAAAGGAAGTAATTTTCTTGCTTTTCCTCTTTATATCTTTAGGATTTAGCACAGTGTTTGGCACACCATAAATAATAAATGCATTTTCATTAATTTAAAAAATTTCTCAGAGCCTGTGTTTCACTGTCACTGCATTTGGAAGCTCAAAGTTAGATTCATACCATAAGATATTGGAGTGTTTCAACATTTAAACAGATAGAGAATCAGAATGGGATGTGAGGAAGAAGCAAAAGAATAAGATCAGATGGATCTACTTTTTAATTCAATCTACAAATACACAAATATTACATAATTTAAAAACGTACAGCAAGTTTTGAGTCCTAAAAATACAAATGGAAAAATCAAGAGAGTCTCTCAATCAGTCTCTACCTCCAAGGAGCTCATGTTCTACTGTTGGGGAGGAGGGGACATTATGTACAAAGAAAATATAAATATAAAATACATTCAAAATGAATATAAATTAATGCCAGGGCTAATACCAACAATTGCAGGAAATTGGGAAAACACTAATGTAGGAAATAGTATTTAGGCTGCCTCATAATGGTGGCTAGGAACCTTAAGAAAGAGAGGTCAGGTAGAAGATAGTTATGGCTATGAGATTCAAGCTATGCAAAGACATGATGAAGGAATAGAATGCCTTCTGAGAACAGAAAATAATCCAATTTGTCCTTTTGAGTTGAACACCATAGCTCCAAGGGGTATTAAGAGCACCCTTCATGAAATCCTTGCCAGGAACAGGAGAAGACAGTGTAGTTCAAAGTCAGTGAGATTGTGGAGCTCTATGTCTTTGTGGTTAACAAAAAGGCTGAGATGATGATCAATCTTTGTTTAAAGGCAAAAACTAGTATCCCTCCAAGCCAACTACAGAAAGAAGATGAATATAAGGAACATTGAGGAAATAAACTTCATTAAGGTGGTATTCTCCTACAGGACCCTGGTACCTCTAGCAAAACTCAGAATAAATAGGATGCTTCTAGCCAACACACACACACACACACACACACACACACACACACACACACACACACACACACAGAAACTCCTCTGATCTCTGTCTCTGCCTCTAAGTCTATCTTTATGTGTCTTTCTGTTTTCCTTATTCTCTCTCTCATACATACACACACACCACAAACCTCGCAGGATCCAAGCCATCCAGTTCTAGAGCACAGAGATGTTGGGAAAATATCTTATTTCCTTGCCAGACTTCAGTCCTATGATCAGAAAAAAGGCTCCACTGCCAAAAGATGATGTTGAAAGTGCATGTTCACCAGTCAGTCAATGTTGTTGTTCATCTCTCATTTTTTTAAGAGAATTAGTCACATCACGGGGTCTTCGGCTTCACTCTCTTCCAGAATCCTCCAAGCCCAGTGGAGAAATAAAAGGATGATTGGCAATGGCCTGGGGATACAGCACATGACATTTATATCTTTAATGTTTGACTAAGCACTAAGCATTCCTCAGTTCCTGCTTCAGATGCTTTCATGGTCGTTGAAAGAAATTGTCCTCATCCACCCATGCCAAAGGGGGAAAGTCTTCTAATGCTTAGAACAGACATCCCTCTACCTCACTAACTGGTTTGAGGCCTGTTGGCTAACCCTCCACCTGGTTTAGCCCATCTACTGAGACAGTTTTACCAGTGCATGGTTGATATACATGCTATAACTTCTTGGAGCCACAGGTGAGAGTCAGGTGAAAGGTGGAAACCAAAGTAGATAAGCAACCCTGAAGAGGGCTTGGCAAACTCTTTCACTAACCCATTTTATACACCAGTAAACACTTAATAAACATTTATTAGCAACAAAGCTTAATTTCTTGAGTCCACTGCTACTTGTCCAACATGAAGAATGACTAGTACTAAAAGGATTGCTAGAAGATACAAGCTAGGTCATCCTGCCTACACAGGATGGAAAGCCCTGGCTTAGATTTCCTTAAATAACATTTAAGTTCAGGGGTTACTGGGTTGCTCAGTGGATTGAGAGCCAGCCTAGAGATGGGAGGTCCTAGGTTCCAATCTGGCCTCAGACACTTCCCAGCTGTGTGACCCTGGGCAAGTCACTTGACCCCCATTGCCTAGCCCTTACTGCTCTTCTGCCTCAGAAACAATACACAGTATTGATTCTAGGGTGGAAGGGAAGGGTTTTAAATAAATAAATATTAACCAAAAAATGACATTTAAGTTGTCTGAAGGATCCTCCTAAATGCTCTTTTCATTAAAAGAGTAATGTTTCAAGTTATATATAATCATACTGGCATCCTCCACAAATGTTAATCAGAAGACAAAAAAATGCTATCTGTGGACTAGAGTATTTCTGGGCCTGGTGACAGCCTTAGCATCTAACTTATTTTGTGGTCCAGTTTTCTTACTTTGGGGATTTTTCCTTGTGGTGTTCTTTTTTTATCTTTTTTTGGGGATCTAATAGTCGACTTACCTATTTTCTGATAAATCATGAAGGATGAGAAAGAGAAGTGGTGCTTTCAGTTCCTCTAAAAAACCCAGTATGATATAATCAATATAAAATGTTAGTTTTTGTGCTCTCCTGTTACTGGAGCTTCTGAGATCAGTGCTTCATTTATGCTGTATGAGGCTTTCTAAACTTCAAGATGAGAATCACTGAAAATGTTGATTTTTTAAAAATTTCTTTCCAAGCCACACTGTACCACTAGTCTCTGATTATGCAGTTGACTGGAAGCACCAGTGGGTGAATGTGCTTTCTTTCACAAAATAAAAATTATTTAGAGCATCCAAAAAGTGAAGTGAAAAGAGAAAAAGAATCCTTTCTCGTTTGATTATCTGTAGTACTAAATTACAAGGCCTATGGGGAAGATTATCAATACAGTCATCAGAGTTCCAAACACATTATGATCACATGTAATTCAATTATTCAATTCAAGGCACATTTATTAAGCACCTGCTGAATGCAGGGCATGTATGAATGCAGGATATAGTGTTCAAAATCTTATTAACAAAGTGTCTCTCTCCAAATTGAGTGAAGACCTCAAACCTAAGACAAGTTTGAGCACCATTCTTTAAAGTTTCACACCTAATATCTAATAGCATTGAAAGGCATTTAATATGGGATTCTGTGTCAAACTCAGTCAACATTTATGAAATGGCCATTGTGGGCTAAGCACTGTATCAGACACTATAAAATTAATCAAAGGAAAGGAAACACTCCCCATCCTCTTAAGCAGCTAAAACTAAAGTGTTTTGTATATCTCATTTCACTCACAAGAAAGTAAGTGGGATTTTGACCAGTTGGAATTTTGAATGACATATATATTTTATATATATGACATATATATATATATTTTATATATATATATATATATTTTATATATATATATATTTTTTATGTCATATATATATGTATGTATGTATATGTATATATACTAAGCAAGTATTGGATTAAAAGGATTTCATCCTTATGAAATGGTACAGTATCCAGTTAGTTTCAATTTTATTCATATCTCTATCATTTTAAGTTAATGTGGATAGAAATCCTAGCTATGGCACTATATAACCTTGGGTAAGTAATTTCACCTCTCTCAGCTCCAGTTTCCCCATCCTTAAAGTGGTGATAAATAATGCATGCACCACTTATCACTAATGGTTGTCATGAGGATAAAATGAGATAATGTATATACAGTATTTTGTAAACCACAAAGTGTTACATAAATGTGAGCTATTTTCATAGTTGTTTATTATTTCAATTTCCCAACTCTGCCAGGTATCCTAAATTTAAGTTGTGGAAAATATTTAACCCCAAAGAAGAATAACAAGTCACAGATGCCATGGTCCATGTTTGAAATCAATATAGAAAATTTAAAAACAGTTAAGCATTGTATTGCATTCAGAACACCACACTTTAGGAAAGATCTTGATAAAATGGATAATGCCCAAAGAAAAGCAATTAGGATGGTAAAGGACTTGAGAATTTCCCTTGTAAAAATTAGTTGATAGTAGAAATTTTAAGCCTGATGGAAACTATTTCATTTTTGCCTTTGTATCACCAGGACCTATATCATGGACCAGAAAAAAAATGTGGCTTGGGTAAAATTTAAGGTTTTATTAATGTTCGTTGCCTGATTTATTAATTCATTGAAAAGAAAAAAAATTTCTGGGACATCATAGCTGTTTCCAAGATTTTGAAAAGCCATCACTTGGAAATACAAAATAGACTTGTTCTATTTGATCCTAGTATAAAACAAGGAGTGATGACTAGAAGTTGTAAAAAGGAAAATTTAGTTTTGATATGAGGACAAACTTCTTAACAATTTGAACTAAACAAAAATGGAAGGTGCTGCCCTGAAAGGTAGCAAACTCTCCCTTAATATGTCTTTAAACAAAGACTAGATGATCAGATATATTGTAGATAGGATTCTTATTCAGGAAAGCATTGAACTGGCTGACCTCTAAAGCCTCTTCCAACTCTAAGATCTTGTGAATCTGTGAAGTCCTAAAATACCCACAATCAGTAAAAACTAGTGTGGTGTTTGTTTTCATTTGTACAGTGTTATCTTATTTAGTGAAATTTTACTAGAATATACACATGTTTCTGGTTCCATTCCTGAGTCACATGAGCAACAAAATGGCAGACTAGATTTTTTTCCAATACCCACAATTTCTCAAACTTCTTTAAAAATGAAATGCCAAAGATAAAGCACCCTCAGCTATTTCCATTGTCTCAGATACCAAGTATTTAAAAAAAAGTAAACCCCACCCTCAGACCTAGGAACTGATGCTTACTGACCTTGAGTTCACTCAGCACCCCTCCCCTACTTCTTAGCATTCCTATAGACATAACATAGATTTACATCACAACCCAGTCCTGCACCATATCCCCCTCCACTTTCCAGTGCCATAGAGATACCAGCTCCTGTCTATGGAAGTTTACTTGGGCCTTTACAGCCAGTTAAGACACAGCCCTTCAGGAATAAAAGTTTGTCACTGACTGCCACCCAAAAGTAGTAGCATGGTAAAGTTCTGAACTGCCAAGGCCAGGAAAGCATACTTTGAACTGCTAGTACTGAGTCAAAGAACTAAGGAATAGTGGGAGTAGAGACAATTCACAAAGATGAAAAACATGCATGTACAGCACTCCACCAAGCCTGAGGGAAAGAACACAGCATCCAGCTAGGACCCATTCTGACTACCCAAAAGTCAATTGAGTCAGAGACCCAGGTTAGTGAACCATGAATTGCTTAGTATGGGAAGAAGCTGAGATACTTCATTTCCAACCTCCAAAGAAACCACAATGAGAAGGGATAGAGTCAGGAAGTGAGTGATGAGGAAAAGAGGAGAAAGAGGGAACTTAAAATTAAAGATTTCGAGGGGAAGAAATTTCAAAGCCTTGGAACAAAAATAAATTGTTAGGAAAAAGACAGTAAAACAGAAGTTAATTGGATCTTCAGATCTATAAATTAATTCAGGCATCTATGAATAAATATTCTAAAAAGTTAAGGATCCAACACATAATAAAACAGAGGACCCTGTGGAATTTATGAACACAGAGCCACAATAAGCTGTTCCTGAACAGTTTTTTTTTAATTAAAATTATAAGACCAGAATTTGTGTCCTATGTGGCAAAAATAATGAAAAGAATAGAACAACTTGAATCTTAAATGGCAAGTTTCACCAAAAAAATGAAAGAGAGAATAATAGATTAGGAATAAAATACATAGAGGTGATTTCCACTCTCTGCTTTAACTGCACCCCTAATATTTTCATGTTAATTTTATTTATAGTTATTAATTTTTTTCTGAAATATTTGTTGATGATTTAATATTTCATCATTAAATATCTGTTGGGAGGTTGGATCTGAATTTTGTTCATTGTCACTGAACCAATGTCTATTCTTATTGTATTAGGCTCTATAAGGCTGTCTTGACTTTTTATGTCTTTTAAAATTTATTTACACTGTCTCTGTACCTAATAAATGATTGTTCTTTGTGAATGTTCCATGTAGGGTAGGGAAATATGTAAATTCCTTTGCTATACCATTTAGAAGATGCCATAATGCTTTTAACTTTGGTTTCTCCAGAAATCTGTTCAGTTCCATATTTTCCCTTTGTTTGTCTTTCTATTAGATTTATACAATATTGATAGAGTTATATTGCCATTGTACACTAACAAAAAAGATAAATGAAGTGATTTTAATTGGAAAAATCAACAAATAAAATCTAAAATAAGCACTAAAAGGAGATATTAAGGAGTAGAAGAGAAATAAATCAGAAACAAAACATAAAAATTATAAATAAAACTAAATGTGGTTCTTTGAGGAAAAAACTAGTAAAATTGATAAACCATTAGTAAATCTGATCAAAGAAAGCAGAAAATCAAATCAATAAAGCAGCAAATGAGCAAGGGGAAATCACAACAAAATCAGAAGAAAGAAAAAGAATAATCAAAACCTAGTGTGAATAATTAAATGTTAACAAAATCAATAACAAAAAATATAATACTCAAACTAGCAGAATTGATAGAGATCTTAAACATCTAGATCTCTAAAAAGTAGATAAATCTAGGTGTAAAGGGACTACTGAATTAAAAACCACCTGGAACTAAATTCACAGCAGAATTCTATCCAATTTTATTGAATAGTTGAATATTGAATCCAATTTTATTGAATAGTCCATATTTCACAAATTGTTCTCAAAAACTGATAAAGCACCCTATCAGAATCCTTTTATGTGACAAATATAGTCCTAATATCTAAACAAAGATAAAACATGGAAAGAAAATTATAGGCGAATATCACTAATGCACATTGATTCAAAAATTATAAACAAAATCCTATATAACAGAGAAGAGTGATTTGTCCTAGAAATGATTCATTATAATCAAGTGGGAGTTATATCAAGGCTACGAAGATGGTTAACTGTTATGAAAACATTCAACATAATTAAAAAGCTAAAAACCAAATCATCCCAAACTATGTTTATCTCAATAGATAAAAAAAAAATATTTTGACAAAGTATAACACTCTTATTGTAAAAATATTCCAAAATATATGCATAGGGGAGCCTTTTTTGATATTATAAAAAGCATCTAAAACCAAAATCAAACATTATATGCAATATTGGTACACTCTACCCTTTTCCCATAACAACAAGAGTAAAAACAAATATGTCCACTCTCCCCCATTATTTGATAGAATTCTGGAAGCTAGTAATAGCAAGAAGAGAAGGGAAAAGAATTAATAATATAGAAGTAGGTAAAGAGGAAATAAAACTTTACTTGGAAAACCCTAAGGAATCAGCAAAGATACTAATTGAGTCAATAACTTCAGCATAGCTTTCAGGTTATAAAAAAAATCCTCAAAAATCAATAACATTTTTTAAAATAACAAAACAAAAGGCACTAAAAGAACAGAAATACTCATTACAAAATAACTACAAATAAATAAAATATATAGGGACCAAACTCCTAAAGCACTCAAAAGACTACACACATACACACATATATACATATAGATAGAAATGATAGCATTCCTCTGTAGATAAATGAATAAAAGATATAAGCAAACTTCTCAAATTCTTCAAAATATTTACTACCACATGAAAAAGTTTTCCAGAGCACTTATAATATAAGAAATTATTTCTCAAAAAAATGTTTTAGGAATTGCAGGTTTCTAGTATTGGAAAAAGAGGATGAAAATGAAACTTAATTATTAATTATTGCCTGAAAATTGCTGAGTGGTTGACCTCTAGGTCTCTGAAACAAGAAGCTCAAATGGCAGGTGAAGATAATTTAGTTAGGTAAGAGGAATTCCTTGAACAACTGGATTAAATAAAAACAAAACTATACTATCAAAGGGGACTTCTTTAATACTTATTATAATGATGATGATAATTCTAATTTGTATGGCTTTATAGTTTGCAAGATTCAAACCTCATTGTAGGCCAGTGATATAAATAATCCAAATGTATTTTATTCCCAGCATCTACTGACACATAATAAATACTCAATAAATGTTTGTTGAGTAACGTATCATTATTACTATTTAACAGATAAGTAAATAAGGTCCAGAGAACTTCAGTGATTGGGCCATGTAATTAAAAAAGAAGAGCTGAGACTCAGGTTTTCTAACTCAATATCCAATGCTTTGCTGTTTTATTTTGGTTCTTTCCATTTTCCCAGTGCTATCTCTGCATCTTGTACCAATATCCAATAAGAGAAGAACTAATCATATGACATAAATCGTTTAACAAGTCAGAGATTTAAACAAACGTTGTCTAAAAGTTCTTGAACAACCAGTGTGAAAAATCCTAGGTTGTCAAAGAAGATTTGGGTGAATTTCTATGACAATAACAATCATGAGAATAATATATTAATCCCTCATTTATAGAGTTCCATGAATTCTATTTCTGCTACCTTGTGATTCCAAGTTGCAATTCATTTATCCTATGCTTTGTAAATAACAAATATAAAAACTCTATCCCTCTATGAACTAGCTGAGAAATACAGCTGGTTAACTTTCTTTATTGTCCTATTTCTCCTCTCCTCTTTCATTCTTTTTAACTCTCATTTTGTTTCTGTGCAGTTTTCAGTAGGGAAATCTTCTCTAGCTTGCTTTTGGATATGAAAAGTGATTGATTGTTTCACAATAGTAATATGTGAATTTTCTATCTCTTTCTCTCCAGAACTAAGGACAACAAATTACTTCCAGCCTGCACCCAGAACCAGTGAGTAAAGTTTCAATACTGTTTGAGTTGCAGACAGTTACAGCTAAGAATGATCACAACTGGTCTTTCTGGCCACTTTTATAACACTATTTTGTCATCTGAAATCATGATTTTTCAGCCTCCAAAGGGAGCCAGGATTAAGTTGGTGGCTCTGCAGATGAAATCAAGGTCGAGTACAAGCCTTGAAGAAAGTGTAACTTAAAAATAATAAAGTTAAAGGGAATAAAGAAATTAAAGTAATCTAGATGGTATTTAGATATAATGAATCATCTGAATAAGTATATCACAATTTGGAATGTTTTACATTTTTCTCTATATAATGTTTAATATCTGAGTTTCCATAAACTGTCCGTGGCAGCAAAGAAATATGTTGATAATAATTCAGCAGTTGAGATAAATCATCTTGGGCTGAGTTAAAAATATAAGGGTTTATTTGGAAAATTATAGAGTATATTAAACATTCTCTTGTAAAGATAATAGAATATTGATGGCTTTAGCATATAATTTCAACACAAATGAATGTTTCCAATTACAAATCACTTTTATTGATGAGTGAAATGGACTTACTTAAATATGGAAATACTTCACTAGCAGAAAAAAAAATAAATAAATCACTGAAAGTGACAAAACTTCCTTTGTTCCTCTCCTGAAATATGTTATCACTGCTGTGCTCTGAGATTTCATCAATGAGGAAACAACCTCCATTGGCAAAGATGAAGGCCTATTCCTTATCAAACTGTGATATCCCTATCCATGACTTTCTTGATATCCAAGTTAAAGAGGTTTAGACCTTTTAATATTCTGTAGTATGGTTGTATTACTCATGCCATTCATTTGTTATCACTTATTCTTCCCATATGACTAGCCCACTTCCTTTTCTGATCATTTATTTCCTGGGAAAGATATTCTTAATGTCACCTCTTACATAAAAGTATTTTTGATAATCTGCTGTAGTCAACCAGTGCCCACTATTCCATTGATTATTTTTAATAGCCTTCCCATGTGTCTTATAATTGACACTAAGTATTGATTCCAAAGCAGGAGAGTGGTAGGGCTAGTCAATTGGGGTTAAGTGACTTGCCCAGGGTCACACAGCTAGGAAGTGTATGAAGATGGATTTTTACTCAGGACCTCCTGTCTCCAGGCCTGGTTCTTTTTCCATTGAGTCACCTAGCTGCCCTAATTCCAAATTGATCTTCAAGCCACCTAAAAATTTGATACAAATATAAATAAACACAAAACATATTCCAAATAATTTAGGGAGGTTGTAGAAACTGTAGAAATCAAGGAAAGGATAGGAAATGGCACTTGAGATCTCAAGGGAGGCAGAAATTTCAAAAGGTAAAAGCAAGGAGATGTATTTGTTAGGTATGGAGGGCAGTGTATGAAGAGGAATAAGGAGAGGAGCTGGGATATCCTTGGCCGCAACATAGGGTACAAAAGCCTACAAAGTCAGAATGGAATCAAATTGTAAAGGGAGTTAAGTGACAAAAAGAGGAGTCTATATTTTATTCTGGGGACAAAAGCTTTGGGTTTATTTTGTACATACTTTATATTGATTTCTACATGTGGGTGTTGTTTCCTTGATAGAATGTAAGCTCCTTGAAGGCAGTCACCATGGAACTTTATATCCTTGGTGGCTGGCCCAACGCCTAGTGAGCTTCATAAAAGGTTACTGTTGGTTTTAGTCAGAGGTTCTGATATTTCAATAATCCACAACCCTAAGTATTAGCAGAAGAAACATAATGATGGGCTTTTATGTCAGGCTGTAACTTGGAATCATTGCAAGTTAAAATTAATTAATATTAATAATAATATTTAAAGTTAATTATTAATGAATTGTTATTGGTTAATTATTTAATTGATTTAGAAAGAATTAATGATGTTAATAATAATAACAATAATAGTTAATAATAAAATCAATTAATATTGAGCAGTTAGGTATTTCAGTGGAGAGAGTATCAGACCTGGAAAGGAAAATCTGTAATTGAAATCCAGCCTCAGATGCTGATTAGCTGTGTGACCCTAGCCAAGTGACTTTACCCTGTTTGCCTCAATTTCCTCATCTATAAAATGAGATAGAGAAGGAAATGGCAAATCATTCCAGTACCATTTCCAAAAAAAAAAAAAAGCACAAATGAGGTCACAAAGAGCTAGGCATGACTAAAAATGGCTGGACAGCGATAATAACTAATGTTTATGTAGCTCATTTTATGTCCAACATTTTACAATTTTTATCTCATTTAGGATTCACACTATCCCTGGGAGATTGGTACTATTTTTATCCCCATTTTATGGATGAGAAAACTGAGGCAGGCAGAAGTTACTGTCTTGCTTAGGGTCACAGATAGTTGGTGTCCAAGGCAGTTTTTAATTCAAATTTTACTGACTCCAGGCCCAGTGCTCTATCCACTTTGCTATTTAGCTGTCCCAATTGCAGCCCAGCTTATTCTCTTCTAGGATCCTAACTAATCCTAGCCCCAGAGCACTATCCATCTATAACGCATGGCTAGGATACTAGATATTAACTGATTAGATTTCTTCTAATTAACTGATAGATTTCCTCAATGGGCTTACTTTCCAAATATTTTATTTGCCTAACACAAAGAACCTGTGAGCCAACCTCTTCTTCATATACAAATTTCCTTTTTTCTTCAGCCTTCATTTATTTCAAGACTGTCAATATTTATATACTTCACTTTTTTCCAATTATGTGTCAGTTTAGTGGTTGGACAAGGATTTTACATTTACTATAACAACAATTAGTGCTTTCGTGCATCCTAAATAGAATAAACTGTGATTCTTAGCAGCCTCTGCTCAGACAAAACCTCCATCACTGGAGATAAGGAAGGGAGCTTCCTTAAGCATTCGTCGCTTACTCAGTGGACAGCCTATGTGTGACCCAGCAGACACAGATGACTTGCAAACCCTTTCTATTTTCCTAGAACCTTCCAGTGTTGGTGTTCCCCTGACACAGCCTGTGAGATCCCAAAGCCTTCTGCACATTGATGAAACAGTAGAGTAGACGTTTTTCGGCAGATTTCCTCCTATAGCTCTGGCTTTTTCTAAATTCAGACTCATTTTACCCCTTAGCACAATTAGTAATATAAATATTGTATAGTAGATAACCACTCCATTCCTGATCATGAGATATGTTCACATTAATGATAAGTCTGAGAAGATCTCACCTCCCTAAGTTCATATTAGGGAAGGTTATTAAAGATAACTTCTAATTTCCTGATGCTAACTTAGTGCTTTTGATCCCTCACAGGGGGAAAAAATAACATTTATCTAAGGAAATCCCTTCCTATCTCTTTTCATGCTTTTTTTGTCTGCCCCCCTCTACCAGGTAAATCCAGAAAATTACTAGACATCAGGCAGGCTGTAATTGAGAAAAAGATAAATTCATGTGGATCCTCATGTCTACTACTCTGGCCATTTAGGACATGAAGAAGAAATGAGACGGCCCATGAGCAGCCATTCAGTAGCACCAGAGGCTGGGGAGAGTCTAGAGAACCACCTTGGGAGAATGATCCCTATTCGAATATTAATTAAATCAGTGTTTTTTGAAGTCTCCTCCAATTCTGAAACTGTGTGCTCTCTGTGTGCACTCCCCATTATACCTCCCCTACCTACCTGCGAGCACCGCAGGAGCGCTTAAACCATCTAAGGAGAAAGCTACCTTTCCCCTCGTCGCCTCCTTCAAATTTTTATACCAGGCAACTATGCAGAACGTATTGTAAAGGGTAGCCATAATAGCAATAATAGGCCTAATAGCTTGTCCGTGCACAGTACAGGTTTTGGCTCTCACAGTGCTCCACTTACACAGGACTTCATTTATAGTCCTAGCAGACCATTGCTTCTCCCTCTCCCGCATAAGAAAGCGTAAATATTAAGGTTTCTCTCACAGCCCAGTGCCCTTTGGAATAGCCAAACCTTGCTGTGAGCGAGCCCTTGGGGATCGTGGAAGGTTAGCTGTCAAGATCCGTCTCCGTAGTCATTAAACTTGCCACACAGAGAGGATTTGATTTGCTCGGGGTTATCATAAATATGCCAAAATGGCAGCAGTAAAGGAAGTATCATCAGGTAATATCTTCCCCATTATTTACTTTTTTTTATCCTTGCAAGAATATTGTATCAGTCCTGAACAAAACAATGCCATTGCCTTTAGGAACAGTAAATACCCGCTTTTTCCATGAATTGGATATGATCCCGAACCGATATACTACAAAAAATTAATATTCGGCATCACTTCTATACCCCATTAATAGTTGAACTGAACTGAGCCTCTATTCTTTTTCTAGACCCAATTAAAAAAAAAAAAAGATTTGGCAACCAACAATATCCAAGATGCAAAAGGCTCTTCAAGGTAGATTCAATTCCTTGATTTTCCTGTCATCCAACCTATACCTCTCCTTATACTTACTTCTGAAATATATGTGACATATAAAAAATATCCTTTATTGTATAAGATGTCCCAAAAGACCTTATCATTACATATCCTAATCCCTCAAATCTCTACCTGCAGAAAACTCTAAAAAAGGATTTTAGCCACAATTGTAGTAGACCTATGACTTTTCCATGTAACTGTGGTAAAATGTCTTCATTATTTTAACTCTCTGCTGGTGGAAAAGTATTGAACAGATAGATGTAAGATAGCAAATTTCAATTTGTCCTTGAAATTAGCCCACCATTGTGGGCAGCTGGGTAGCTCAGTGCATTGAGAGCCAGAGCTAGAGACGGGAGGTCCTAGGTTCAAATCTGACCTCAGACACTTCTCAGCTGTGTGACTGGGCAAGTCACTTGACCCCCATTGCCTAGCCCTTACCACTCTTCTGTTTTGGAACCAATACACAGTATTGTCTCCAAGACAGAAGGTGAGAGTTAAAAAAAAAAAGAAATTAGGCCGCCAAAACCTCCAAGTCCATCTCCCACATGTCCAACCATGGTGGCTTGGCAGAATCACCCAGCTGGCGAGAGACATAGAGGCTGCGGATCCCATCATCAATCACAGCCCCAAGGTTACACCTCGATTCACCTCCACTGTGCTCCCCTACTCTGAGACCCTTAAGGATCCCAAGTGTTACCTGAAGCAGATGTAGTGATAGATTATTTCAAGCTGATGCCTCCTTCGTGATCTCCATTGCCATCCTCCAGCCATGAAGGACGTTGTCAGGCATGATGCTAAAACCTCATCAGTTTTGGTGTCTCCCGACAACAGCAACTAATGTCTCAGTAACTGGGTGGGTGGCCAAGGTAGAGAGGTATGCAGTAGCAGAGTATACAGTACAATGCCCTCATATCACCGTGTCATTTGGCATAGAAAGGTAAAATGCAGGTTAAAAAATGTTTTCCTATTAAGAATTTTATTTGCTGTGTGATATAGATTTTAAGTGTTATGAAAAATGCATATTATCTAAAAATCAATATTTTTATTAAGATATCTCTACAAAAGGTCACAGAATTCTAGGGAATTACTAGAGAGAAAATAATTTTTATGTTATCAGTTTTAGTTTGGGTGCTGAATTTTATGGGTTATTTCATGGTTACTGTGTTCGAAAGAGTACATATCATCAGTATTAATATTTTGTCATAAAGGATTGTATGTAGAAAAGCATATTTTCAGCAATTTCTAGCAAAAGATAATAGTTTTTGGTGGTTGGGAAAACTTAACTCCATATTTCCCATACTGAAAGTTGAGAATTAACTATCTGTGACATTATCCTCTCTTTCGAAGTATTTTTTCTTCCACTAACAGATTTCATATTCTTCGTTTTCTTTTCCATCTCTTTCTTACCCCAATAGTCTTCACATTTTTTACTTTGTTGGTTTTTTCTTTATAAGTGAATAATTATTTTTTTAAGTCGTTTAGATGACAGCGTCCAAGAAAGCACATATAACTTCTCTGTTGACTGATGGCATCTGTTACTTCTGTTCAATCTAGCAAATTCTAGGTCTAGGAAGAGCCATAGATAACAGGATTAATTCAAAATAGCCACCATAACTTCCTTCCCTAAGTGCATTTCCAGAAACTTCATTCTTTTCAGGTTCCTTCTGAGTGACAACTATCCTAGTTTTGTTTGTTTGTTTGTTTGTTTGTTTTTACTGAGTTTTTGTATCCTATCCCAGTGGAGTTGAGAACAAGTAGTAGTATTTCCACTTTAGGTAGAAAAATTCAGATCAAGTAATTCAAACTAAGGCACACAACCAGCTGTCTTGTCCCAAAACAAGATCCCCAAGATGCCTCAGCATTTTAGTAGTGAAACTTCTTTATTTTTCTGTGGGAATCACTTGGATTACATTTATTGAAACAATAGTTAATTTCTCTAAAGAATGAGTACTCTGTGAAACAATAGCATAGACCCAAATGAAACAATATTGTAAGGCAGTATGGTATGATGGGTATGCTGGATTTAAAGTAAGAGAACATGGATTAAAATCTAAGCATGTCATTTATTTTTTCTGAACCTCAGTTTCCTCATCTGTAAGAGGAGTTACATTAGATCACCATTAAGGTAACTTCCTTCTCTGAATCTATGATTCTTTGACCATAGGATTTGAGATGCTATGATTTAGAAATCTCAAAAAAAGTTAGAGACAGTCTGAAATGCAAGTTTCCCAACTCCTGGTCTCTCTTCTTTCCTGATACTGCCTTTACAAGTGCTGGAAAATGTTTTCCATCTATTTCATAAGCGTAAAGGTAATTTAAAATCATTTCCAAGGGTCAGTGAACTGAGAAATGTTCCTCTGCATTCATGAAGGAAATCTTGAAGCAGAGTTTATGTACCAGCAAAGGGACCCACATATTCAAGGGTAATACCTTTTTACATATTGACAGCATAGTATTTCTTGGAGTACAATGGATAGTTTTGTTAAGAAGATGCAGTCCTGTGTGATTTCAAAATGAGGAATCTGAACTCACTAGTTTCTGTGCCCCAAGGAGATTGGTGTTCCCAACAGCTGACCATTGCTCCACTAAATCACTGGATTTTGCATCCACATTCTCACATATGGACACTATGTGATTGAAGGGGTGTTGTAAATGTGTATTAAATGCCCTTATGCTTACGTGATTGCCTCTAGAAGGCCCAAACATTATACAGGCATGGCATCCAAAAGTTATCTTGACTTTGTCTCCAACATAGGTATGTTCGGGTAAAAAAATCAAGGATTTTTTAGGATACGTTCTGCCACTTCTATTCTAACTGAAGTAAGGTTGAAAGAAAATAAAGTGTCTGGAGTGAATAGTAACCAACCTACCTTAAGCATGCATAGTTGGGCCCACTTCTGACTCCCACTCTAAAAACACCATAAAAGGTTAAAAAAAAAAAAAAAACCTCTAAAGTTGAAAGAGCATTGGCTTTGGAGTCAGAGGACCAGGGTTCAAATTTCACTTCTGCTAGCTCAATACCAGTATGACAAATGACTTAATCTTCCTCGCCTTCAATTTTCTCATTTGTAAAATGAGGGGGTTGAACTAGATGGTTTCTGAGGACTCTTCTAGCTTTGATACTGTGATTCTACAAGAATATTATACTAAAGGGACTGGCCAGAAAGGCTCTAGTCCTCAGATGATACTCTGATTTGCCTTTTTTCATCACTTATGACAAGCATGCCTAATATTCCCTGTCTGCTGCCAAGACAACATGAACTTCAGAAGCTAGTTTCAGTGGTAATGATTCAGAGTTAGTAATGTGTGATGACTTAAAGTCTTCTGATTGACTGAGGAGTCAGGACTGATTATACAGAAAAGACTGAGCCAGAACTTAGTGTGCTCACAAAAGGTTCCAGCTCATGATCTCTCTCTCTCCCTCCCTCCCTCTCCCTCCTTCTCTCTCTCTCTCTCTCTCTCTCTCTGTCTCTCTCTCTCTGTCTCTCTCTCTCTCTCTCTGTCTCTCTCTCCCTCCCTCCCTCTCCCTCCTCTCCTCTCTCTCTCTCTCTCTCTCTCTCTCTCTCTCTCTCTCTCTCTCTCTCTCTCTCTCTCTCTCTCTCTCTCTCTCTCTGTCTCTCTCTCTCTCTGTCTCTCTCTCTCTCTCTCCCCCCCAGACTCTCTCTCTGTCTCTCTCTGTCTCTGTCTCTGTCTCTGTCTCTCTCTGTCTCTCTCTGTCTCTCTCTGTCTCTGTCTCTCTCAGTCTCTCTCAGTCTCTCTCTCTCCCTCCCTCTCTCTCTCTCCCTCTCCTGTCTCTCTCTCTGTCTCTCTCTCTCTGTCTCTCTCTGTCTCTCTCTGTCTCTCTCTGTCTCTCTCTCTCTCCCTGTCTCTCTCCCTCTCCCTCTCTCTCCCTCTCCCTCTCTCTCCCTCCTCTCTCTCCCTCTCTCCCCCCCCCCCTCTCTCTCTCTCTCTCTCTCTCTCTCTCTCTCTCTCTCTCTCTCTCTCTCTCTCTCTCTCTCTCTCATTTCCAGATGCCAGGGAGGAAAAACAGCTGCCTGTGCTACTATTCAGGATTCCCTCTTGTGACAGACATGTTCATGTTACCAGCAGAATTGCATAATTCCACAGTTCCGTCTCCAAAAGCTCCAAGTCTCAGAATTCTCAAAGAGGCCTTTAACTACTTACTTCCCTCTTGAACTCTCCAGCACTGTCTATGGATGACAGATTCCTCATTATACTAGGATCCTGTGATCTGTGGCAGCAGGATGGAAAGAGCACTGGAATAAACAGTCAGGAGGCTTAAATTCTAGCTTTAGCTCCTTCACGTTTTATAAGCCATGTTAAAGGGTTGGTACATGGATGATTTGAGATAATGAATATAATAGAAGTTTGAGATTTGAAAAGTGCCATAGAAATTTAAAACATTACCATCTGCTAGATATGGAAGCTTCTGTACTAGCCTATAAACCCTGAAGACAAGGACTGTGTCATGTCTTTTTGTCCCTCCCACCCTCCAAGTAAAGCCTAGCATAGTGCCAAAGCTATTGTTTATAGTCACCCTTAGTCTTCTTCCTGGGGCAGCAGTGGATAGAGTATAAGTCCTGGAATCAGAAAGACTCATCTTTGTGAATTCAAATCTGGCCTCAGACACTTACTAGCTGAGTGATTCTAGGCACGTCATTTAATTCTGTTTGTCTCAGTTTCCTCATGTGTAAAATGATTTAGAGAAGAAAATGGCAAACCACTACATATCTTTTACCAGAGAGCCCCAAATAGGGTAACAAAGCATCAGACACACCTGAAATGACTGAGCAATACCAACAATATTTCTCCCTGAGCTTATGAATACAAGTGCCTATTCAAAATTTCAAAGGGGATATCTAGTAGCATCCCAAGCTCACCATGTCCAAAACTAAATTCATTTTTCTTCCTTCAAAACCTAATTCTCTCCTGAACTTTCCTATTTCTGCTGTGTACACCACTGTCCTTCCAATCCAACAGATTTGAACTGTGGTGTTCCCCTTGATTACTCCCTCTCTCCCCAATCATTGCCAAATCTTGTTTTTACCCTTACAAAATCTCTAGCATGTAGTCTCTTCTCTCTAATCACATACTCTCACCATAGTTTCAGCCCTCTTGCCTTGATGCTAAAAGTCTCCTAATTGTTCTCCTTGCCTCAAGTCTCTCCAGCCCATCCTACATCCAAGTGGCAAAGTGATATCCCTAAAAGTGTAGGTATGATGACATCATCCCTTCATTCAGTAAACTCCGATGGTTCCCTGTTGCTTCTAGGATAATAATATCTTATGTTTGGCTTTTAAAGCCCTTCATAACCTAGCCCCAATTTACCAACCCAGCATATACATCCCTTCCTGCATTGTATAGTCCAGTCAAACCTTCCTTGCTTTTCCTGAAGATCGACACTAGTTACATCTCGTTGCCTCTACATTACCTGTCCTTCTCCACCCTCCTTACCTTGGTCTCTTAGAATCTCTTCTTTCCTTCCAAACTGTGCTCAAGCATCACCTTCTACATGAACTCTTCTTCTACTCAAACTGCATGGAGTATCCACCCCAACAAAATTGTTTCTTTAATTTGTATATGTTTTGTATATGCTCATGTTAATGTCTCCTATGATAGAAACTGAGCTCCTTAAGGGCAGTTTATTATTTTATTATTTCCTCTTTATCCCAGGATTTATCACAGTGCCTGACACAAAACCAGCACGTATTAAAATGCTTGTCATTTGACTGATTGATTATATAGAATAAGGACTCATCAAATGTTTGCTAAATAAATTAATCTTTAAAAGAATAGCTCCTTTCCTTTAGAAAGAAAGTATACCTCTTGCCTTCTCTGCTCACTCTAAAACTGCCCTGACATTTTTTTGAAGTGACCATAATTTGCATATTCTTTGCAGGCTGGCACTGTTATCTCCACGTCCCTGAAGAGACAACTATAAAGCTGTTGACATTTTTCATGTGGGCATGAGAGAATGCATGTTATTCTTGTACAGTAATAATTAACAAAGAAAAAATGTGGCATCACACAAAGAATATAAAGCCTCAGATATTTCCCCATTCTCTGCCACATGGTCTTCTAAGTAATTTTAATGGGCTCTTTTCGGCGTATTTTGCCCCCCACCCCTACCTCATTCAGGAACAGAGTAATAGAGAGGGTCAAGGTTTCCAATCTTTTCCTCTTGCATTAAAATGATCTGTCATTTCCATTGTGACTACACCCAAAGTCAATTTTTTTGGTCTTGTTAAAGTTCCATATAGAATAATTTAGTGGTGATGAAGATGGAATTCTTCTTAAAGTGTACTACTACCCCTTGCTGGTATGCCAGAGCAATAACATTCATCTTTAGCAGCTTAATCCTCCTTTGCTGGGTGATTGTTTTTTGTGCCTTGACATTGTCATACTTCATAATAAAATGAGGCAACTGAAAGAAATAGACTGACATCACCCATTTTAGGTTAAGGGTCAGTCAGGGTCTTATAACATCAATCCCATAGAAAATAGCTTTATGTTATTTCTAAAACATGCACTTTACTGAATCACCTAGCAGAATATATCATAGAATTTGATTTTTCAGCCTCCCAATTATATGTGTGTGTGCATAGATGTATATATGCATATATATACACAACCATATATATATACATTACAGAAACACATTATTTATAGTCACTTAAGCAAACCAGGTGGTTTTTCTTTTATTTTTATTTGCATTTCAGGTCATTTTAGAGGTAAGGTTTGGATATTATTTTCAAGGGTAATTGTAGTACTTATAAGATAAGTTGCTATTAATAAGCTTAATAAATTCCTTGTGTGTCCCTCTTATTCTTTTCTTGGACAGAAGAAGGAAAAAAACTATTGGTTATTTGTGAGAATAATTAGGTGTGGAGTAGGGTTAAGAAAGCAAATAAGGGGGCAAGGGGCAGCTATGTGGCTCAGTGGATAGAAAGCCAAGATGGAAATGGGGGATTCTGGGTTTTAACCTGAGTTAAGATACTTCCTAACTGTGTGACCCTTGGTAAGACATTAACCTCCAAATTGTCTAGCCCTTCAGGCTCTTCTGCCTTGGAATCACCATCTAGATGTAAGGGTTTTGGAGAAAGAAAGAAAGAAAGAAAGAAAAAGAAAGAAAGAAAGAAAGAAAGAAAGAAAGAAAGAAAGAAAGAAAGAAAGAAAGAAAGAAGAAAGAAAGAAAGAAAGAAAGAAGAAAGAAAGAAAGAAGAAAAGAAAGAAAGAAAGAAAGAAAGAAAGAAAGAAAGAAAGAAAGAAGAAGAAAGAAGAAAGAAAGAAAGAAAGAAAGAAAGAAAGAAAGAAAGAAAGAAAGAAAGAAAGAAAGAAAGAAAGAAAGAAAGAAAGAAAGAAAGAAAGAAAGAAAGAAAGAAAGAAAGAAAGAAAGAAAGAAAGAAAGAAAGAAAGAAAGAAAGAAAGAAAGAAAGAAGAAGAAAGAAAAGAAAGAAGAAGAAAGAAAGAAAGAAAGGAAGGAAGGAAGGAAAGAAAGGAAGAAAGAAAGAAAGGAAGGAAGGAAGGAAGGAAGGAAGGAAGGAAGGAAGAGGAAGGAAGGAAGGAAGGAAGGAAGGAAGGAAGGAAGGAAGGAAGAAGGAAGGAAGGAAGGAAGGAAGGAAGGAAGGAAGGAAGGAAGAAAGAAAGGAAGGAAGGAAGAAAGGAAGAAAGAAAGGAAGGAAAGAAAAGGAAAGAAAAGAAGGCAAAGTTTAACAGTACAGTGTGTATATACATAGCTGCACAAAGGACATTACCATGGGATTTATGTTACAATTGGCTTTATGGTGCCATTCATCAGCCTGGAGCTGCTGCTTAAACCCTGGGGACCACACTGTGTTGTTTCTATTCCCTAGCCTCCTCTTGGCAGAAAGGGGATTATGCTGAATTATCAAGCTCTCCTAATTATTACCATTTATAACAGAAATGGATAACGTCTCCACCCTAATTCCAGGACTAAATTTACTTTTATGCTAAATACTTTCTTTCATATTATCAGCCCAATGTTTCCCTCATTAACATCTTTACCTAAACAGAGTTTGGGAGAGGGTAACAAAATCATAGATTTAGAGCTAGAAAGGATCTTAGGTGCCACCTAGTCCAATCCCTTCATATTACAGATGAGATAACTGAAGTCCCAAAGGGTCTATGTGACTTCCTCAGTTGTAGAACTAATAATTGTCTAAAGGCAGGATCTGAACTCAAAACTTCTTGACTCCAAGTCAAGTACTCTAATCACTATGCCACAGGATCTTGTCTATACTGTTATAGTTTCCTCATCAGGAATTCCCTATGCCTAAGGTGTCAAAAACACAGAAGCCAGAACAGATTAAAATATAAATGGGTTGGGAGAGCATCTGGGTGGCTCAATGGATTGAGAGCCTGGACTTGAGACAGGAGGTCCTGGCCTCAGACACTTCCTAGTTGTCTGGCCCTGGGCAAGTCACTTAACTCCCATTGCCTAATTCTTACTGCTCATCTGTCTTGGAACCCATACACAGTATTGATTCTATGACAGAAATTAAGGGCTAGGGGCATCATAATTGGAAAAATCAAAATAAATAAAAATACACTAGAACATAGATACTGCTAATATATGATTTTCTAAGTCAGTATGTAATCAACAAGGATATTTATTAATAGTTTTATAGCCCCCAACTCAATCTGAGATTGATATCACTGCCCAGCATAAATATAAACATGTCTGATAGAGTGTACAGGGTGTTCATGTAAGATTAGCTGGTATGAAGGCCCTTTTCAGGGCCACTTTCCTCCTTTTAGGTCCAATTGCCACCTAGTTCTCACCTGTGGCTCCATGAAGCTATAGCATGCACAAGAGCCAGATCCTAGTAAAACTATTTCAGTAGGTGGGCTAAATCAGGTGAAGGATAACCAAAAGGGGTGTCTATCCCAACCATGTGAAGAATTCCTCTGGTGGAAGGGGCAGATGAGAACAACTTGTTCTAATTGAGATGAAGATGGTAGAAGCAGGCACTCTGAAGTACTGAGAGCTTGGTCAGACATTGAAGAAGTTAAGGTCATCCACTGCATCTAGAGCTATCACCAGTCATGCTGATTTTTATCTTTATTTTGGACTTCAAAGACTCCAAAAGAGAGTAAGGCTAATAATTTTGTAAACTGCCTCACTTAAAAACAACTTATGCACAAGTCAAAACATACTATCTCGGGACATTATTTTGGTCCTCTTCAAGTACAAAGGACTACAACCAGTCATGCCTGGTTTAAAAAACAAGTTTATAATGCCCTTCCATAATTTATTATCTAAATTGATTGAAGCAACATAAAATAGACTTTTTAAAAAAGGAAAAAACTTAGTATATTCCCTTTTCCTGACTACATTTGCATATAGTCATAAAAGTATATCTTGATTGTCAAGTTACATGATTTATGGCACCAGGTTAATTAGAGAAGTTGCCTAGGATGATTTCAAGTCATTTTAAAATGGAATTTTCAAGGACTGTGAACTATGTACCCTTAGCAACCAGGAGTAGGGTCAACATATTATATTACTTGTACAAATAATAAGATCACAGAATCTGCAGCATGATAGGACCTTAGAGATCTCATAGTCCAATTCCCTAGAACTAGACTCAGAATCACTAAATTTTTCCTGAGGTCATCCATGTAGTAAATGGTAGAGCTAATGTTTATATTGAGGTATTCTGACTTATTCTTTCAGCTATTTCTAAGGCCATGCAAGGTCCTAGAGAAACAGTCAACCAAGGCAACTGATCTTAAATATCAATAAAGAACAGAGTGCTAGAGATCTATGGGTTTCATCGGGTGATTATCAAGTTAAAGATATATTCTAGTTAAAGGAGAAAAGCTAAAAGAAGTCACTAGAATTCAAATGATGTCATTTAAGATTTAAGCAACTAGTTAAGTGAATTAATATAGAGAATATAGAAGGCAAATATGGCATCTAGGCACAGACAAATGAAAAATGGGAGGGGTAAAAGTAAGATAGCCTAGAGGAACTGGGGTTATCAAAGCAATATTTCCTTTTTTCTACAGGATTACTATTCTGGGCAATCAAGAAATGATACAGATATAAATAAACTAGATTCCAGCCAAATATTTGGAAATGTTTCCCATGCTTTCCTTGTGAATAAGATGAGATGAAATGAACTTGATACCAATAGAGTTACATGAATTTAAAAATAGTTAAGCAGGAGGCATGGTCAAGATGGCAGCTTAGAGACAGCAAAAGTTCAAACCTCCGCAAACCCTTCCTTACTGAATCAAAAACATAATGCTTTGAGGGGACCAAATCTAATAACAGGACAAATCTAGGGAACCTTTCTGCTGGCCCCAACTTAAAAGACTAATCTGAGAGTCCTTTTGACTAAACTCCAAGGACAAAGGCTGCAACAAACAACAGGCAAATGAGAATCCCAGCTCCTATTCAGCTTCTGCACCCAGCTGGGGAAGATCTGATTTTGAGGCTCATTATTACCATCAGCCTAACCTGGTCAATCAGCAGAGCAGAGAAGAAGCCCTTTCAGGACAAAACAGTCCAAACCCACATATTCAGCAAATAATGAGAGGAGCAAAACTACAGGCAATTACAAAGGGGAAAGAATGGGGAGAAAATATGAGTAAATAACAGAAAAAGAAAAAATAAATTACAATAGATAGCTTCTATCCAGCAATGAACAAAGAGCAAAGAGAACAGAGGAGGATCAAGGAAAACCAAGCAAAAACACAGAAATTCCAGTGAATTGAATACAGGCTTTAGAAGAACTCAAAATACAATTCAAAACACAATTAAGAGAGGCTGAACACAACTGGGAAAAGAACTTAAAAAAATCCAAGCAGTCAGCTTATTCACTCACCACATGTCAGTCCAAAGGAAGAGATTTACAGAGAGTCTCATGAGGAACAGGGTCTCAACTTCAGCCTGCAGATTCTTCCCCAGTCTCAATTCCAAAGAATAAAGAACTTTCTCTCACTGGAAGGTCAACTCCAAGTAGAACTCCAAGTAAACATTGCATTCAGGAACTTGTAACTTACTTTTAAACACACTTTCTTTTGTGTCACTTCCTGTGCCTTCCCCTAATTTTATGCCTACCTATCACAATTGAAGTTTTGCTTTAGGACTGCCCAAGGGCAGTCAGTTTAATTCTGATTCATCACCCACTATTGCACACATGGGTCATAGACCTCCCCCACTCAAATGTGAATGGGGTGATTATAACTTTGGTGATTAAATCTAAAAATGGGCAGTTCTCCCCACTCAACTTTAAGTAGAGTGTTTATACTTTAGATTAAATCTAAAAATAGGCATAGCATAAAATTTCAAACAAAGAAACTAGGGGAACTCAAGAATAAAATAGATAGAAATACTATACTAGCAGGAGACTTGAAGCGACCTCTATCAGATCTAGATAAATCAAACCAAAAATAAATAAGAAAGAGGTAAGATATGTGAATGAAATCTTAGAAAAATTAGTAGATATGTGGAGAAAAATAAATAGGGATAAAAAGGAATAAACCTTTTTTTTTAACAGCACATGGTACATTCACAAAGATTTACCATGTACTAGGGCATAAAAACATTGCAAACAAGTGCAAAAGAGTAGAAATAATACATGCAACCTTTTCAGATCATAATGCAATAACAATAATAATTAGTAAGGGTACATGGAGAGCAAAATCAAAAATTATTTGGAAATTAAATAATATGATTCTCCAAAATAGGTTAAAGAACAAATCATAGAAACAATTAATAATTTCATTGAAGAAAATGACAATGACGAGACATCCTTTCAAAATGTATGGGATTCAGCCAAAGCAGTACTTCGGGGAAAATTTATATCCTTGAGTTCATATATTAACAAATTAGGGAGAGCAGAGGACAATAAATTGGGCATGCAAATTAAAAAACTAGAAAGTGAACAAATTAAAAATCTTCAAATGAAAACTAAATTAGAGATCCTAAAACTGAAAGGAGAAATTAATAAAATCAAAAGAAAAAAAACCATTGAATTAATAAGACTAGAAGCTGATACTTTGACAAAACAAAATAGACCAAGTACTGGTCAATCTAATTAAAAAAAGAAAAGAAGAAAACCAAATTAACAGTATCAAAGATGAAAAGGGAGACCTCACCTCTAATGAAAAGGATATTAAGGCAATCATTAAAACTCATTATGCCCAATTATATGGCAATAAATATACCAATCTAGGTGATATGGATGAATATTTACAAAGATATAAATTGCCTAGGTTAACAGAAGAAGAAATAGAATACCTAAATAGCCCCATTTCAGAAAAAGAAATTGAATAAGCCATCAAAGAACTCCCTAAGAAAAAATCCCCAGGAACAGATGGATTCACAAATGAATTCTACCAAATATTCAAAGAACAACTAAAAACAATATTATACAAACTATTGACAGAATAAGCAAAGAAGGAGTTCTACCAAATTCTGTTTCTGACACAAATATGACTGATTCCAAAGCCAGGCAGTTCAAAAACAGAGAAAGAAAAGTATAGACCAATTTCCCTAATGAACATAGATGCAAAAAATCTTAAATTGAGTACTAGCAAAAAGACTCCAGCAAGTGATCACAAGGATTATTCATTATGATCAGGTGGGATTTATATCAGGAATTCAAGGATAGTTCAATATTAGGAAAAACATCCATATAATTGACCATATCAATGAGCAAACAAACAAAAATTACATGATTATCTCAATAAATGCATCTCAATAGATGCAGAAAAAGCCTTTGACAAATACAACACTCATTCCTATTGAAAACACTAGAAAGTATAGGAATAGAAGGGCCTTCCCTGAAAATAATAAACAGCAAATATCTAAAACCATTAGCAAACATCATCTGCAATGGGGATAAACTGGAAGCATTCTCAGTAAGAATAGGAGTGAAACAAGGATGCCCATTATCACCTCTATTATTTAACATTGCATTCTACTAGAAACACTAACAGTAGCAATTAGCAAAGAAAAAGAAATTTAAGGTATTAAAATAGGCAATGAGGAGACCAAGCTATCACTCTTTGCCAGTGATATGATGGCCTACTTAAAGAATCCTAGAGAATCAGCTAAAAAGCTAGAAAAAATAACCAACAACTTTAGCAAAGTTTCAGGATACAAAATAAACCCACATATATTTCCAACATATCTCAGCAGCAAGAATTGGAAAGAGAAATTCTATTTAAAATCACCCTAGACAATATAAAATACTTAGGGATCTATCTGCCAAGACAAATTCCCGTCCCTATGCCAAGACGGGAATCATATGAACACAATTACCAAACTCTCCACACAAATAAAACTAAATAATTGAAAAAACATTAATTGCTCATGGATAGGATGAGCTAACAAAATATAAATGGCAGTCCTACCCAAAATTATTTACTTAGTTAGTGTCATAGCCATCGAACTAATGATTTCTTTTTATGGAATTAGAAAAAAAAAACATAAAGTTCATTTGGAAGAACAAAAGATCAAGGATATCAAGGGAAATAATTTTAAAAATGTGAAGGAAGGTGGCCTAGAAGTACCAGATCTCAAACAATACTATAAAGTAGTGGTCATCAAAACAATATGGTACTGGCTAAGAGACAGAAAGGCGGATCAGTGTAATAGACTTGGGATAAGTGACCTCAGCAAGATAGTCTATGATAAACCCAAAAATGACAGCTTTGGGGACAAAAATCTACTATTTGACAAAAACCATCTGGTAATATTGGAAGTCAGTATGGAAGAGATAGGGTTTGGATCAATATCTCATACCCTACACCAAGATAAACTCAGAATGGGTGAATGACTTGAATATAAAGAAGGAAACAATAAGTAAATTAGGGGAACATAGAATAGAATACTTGTCAGATCTTTGGGAAAGGAAAGATATTAAGACCAAGCAAGAGTTAGAAAAAATTATAAAATGTAAAATAAACAATTTTGATTCCATTAAATTAAAAAGGCTTTGGACAACCAAAACCAAGTCAACCAAAATTAGAAGGGAAGCAACAAATTGGGAAAAATTCTTCATAGCAAAAACCCTGACAAAGGTCTAATTACCCAAATTTATAAGGAGCTAAATCAATTGTACAAAAAATCAAGCCATTCCCCAATTGATAAATGGGCAAGGGACATGAATACGCAATTTTCAGATAAAGAAATCAAAACTATTAATAAGCGCATGAAAAAGTGTTCCAAATTTTTAATAATCAGAGAAATGCAAATCAAAACAATTCTGAAGTACCACCTCATACCTAGCAGATTGGCTAGCAAAGGAAAGTAATGAATGTTGGAAGGGATGTGGCAAAGTAGGAACATTAATACATTGCTGGTGGAGTTCTGAATTGATACAACCATTCTGGAGGGCAATTTGGAACTATGCCCAAAGGTCACTAAAAGACTATTTTCCCTTTGACCCAGCCATAGCACTGCTGGGTTTAAACCCCAAAGAGATAATATGGAAAAAAAAAACTTTTACAAGAATATTCATAGCTGTACTCTTTGTGGTGGAAAAAAAAATTGGAAAATGAAGGGATGCCCTCGGATTGGGGAATGGCTGAACAAACTGTGGTATATGTTGGTGATGAAATACTATTGTTCCCAAAAGGAATAATGAGCTGGAGGAATTCACTGTGAAGTGGAACAACCTCCAGAAATTGATACAGAGTGAAAGGAGCAGAACCAGGAGAACATTGTATACAGAGACTGATACACTGTGGTAAAATCAAATGTAATGGACTTCTCTACTAGCAGCAATGTAATGATCAAGGAAAATTTTGAGGGATTTATGAGAAAGAACACTATCCATATTTGGAGGAAGAACTGTGGGAGTAGAAACACAGAATAAAAACAACTGCTTGATCACATGGGTCAATGGGGATATGATTGGAGAAACAGACTCTAGATGATCACCCTAGTGCAAACATCAACAACATGCAAATGGGTTTTGATCAAGGACACATGTAAAACCCAGTGGAATTACTCGTTGCCTATGGGAGCAGGTGGAGGAAGGGAGGGAAGGAACATGATTCTTGTAACCAGGGGGAAATATTCTAAATTGACTAATTAAATAAAATTTTTAAATGATAAAAAATAATAAAAAAATAAAAAATAGTTAAGCAACAGAACTCTCACCACCCCACCCCCGAAAAAAATCCTAATTATTGGGCTAATGTCCTTCTGGAAAGAGGGATCTATACTCAGACCAATTTAACATGTTTATCAGTGACCTAGAGCAAGTATAGGTATGCTTTCTAGTTTGCAAATGGCACCATTTTTAGAGTGTTAGCTAATATGTGAGATGACAAAGTCATTCTATAAAATTAGGTCAAATAAAGGCAGACAAAAATTTATTAAGGATTAATGTAAATTTATACCTTTCAGTTTAAAACAATAATTGAACAACTGTAGCATAAGACAATTTATGTGAAAATTATCTTGATGATCTGGTTGCCTATGGAGTGAATGTGAAACAATAATGTGGCATGGCAAGCAATAAATCTCATGGGAACATTTTTGTTGTTCATTTGTTTCTGTTTTATCCAACTATTTATGATCCCATTTTGGGATTTTGTTGCCAAAAATACTAGAGTAATTTGCCATTTCTTTCTTCAGATCATTTTACAGATGAAGAAATGAAACCAAATTAGGTTAAGTGACTTGCCCAGATCACACAACTAATAAGTGTCTGAAGCGAGATTTGGAATTAGTGAGATAAGTTTACCTGACCCCAAGCCTGGTACTATATCTACTGGACCACCTGGCTCCCCAATGTGAACATGAGCTTCATTAAAAAAAAAAAAAGCAGAGTGCCTAGAACAATGGCAGTGGTAGGCTCATGCTACTCTACCCTGGTCAGGCCACCCTGAAGTAGTAGAATTCTTTTCCATTACATCCTGGATATCACATTTTAGAAAAGACATTCATGAAGTGGAGTAAATCTCTCAAAGTACTGTAGGAATATGTGAGAAATGAAAGCTTTACCATATAAGGGTCACTTAAAGGACCTGGGACTAGTTAGCTTAGAACAAAGAAGGATTGGTAAGAAGGGGAAGGACACATGATTCCTGCCTCAGTTTATCTTAAGGGCTGTCATACGAATGAGGGATTGGGTGTGTTCCGCTTTGACCCAGAGAGCATCATTAGGAGCGATGGATTTTATTCAGTAAAGGAAGAACAAATTAACAATTTGAGCTCTTCAAAACATTGTGCACTGGCTCAGGAGGAGAAGGATGAATTGCTTCTCCTAGGAGGTCTTCAGAGCTAGATGACCACTTGTTGGCACTGTAGAGAACCCTCATATTAGAAACAAGTTAGGCTAGCTGACATGTGAGGGCTATTCTGATTCTAAGATTCTGTAATCTCCCCATTTTGCCCCTAGGAGTATTCTTTTTTCTCAAAGGTAAATCCCCTATCTCCTTTCTATTTGAAGACATGTAGTCAAGAGCTGTAGGCAACTTATGAAAATACAGAGAGCAGGAAGTTCCAAGCATGAGGAATAGTTTGACTAAAGGAGGAAGATAGAAACACATGCATAATGCACCAGCTTTGCTTTCAACCTTCAGGGTAAGGGAAAGAGCAGGCTCTGGATATTTGGGGGTGGAGGAGAGTAATCTTAGAAGACGAGAAGTAGTGGAAAGGGAGAAAACACATATGCACATCTTTTTTCTGGCAGGCAGAGCAGCATATAATATCTATCTTCTGTAAAGCCCACTTTGCTTCTGCTTCTCTCTCTTTGTCCCCATCTCTCAGCATATATGTGTGTCTCTTTGTTTCTCTGTCTGTCTGTTTTACTGCCTCTCTCTCTCTCTTTCTCTCTCTCTCTCTCTCTCTCTCTCTCTCTCTCTCTCTCTCTCTCTCTCTCTCTCAAACACACACACACACACACACACACACACATCTCCCATGACCAGATGCCCACTTTCTTATTAACATTTTCCTCAACTTTATGGCACACAATGTCCTGTTCTAGAGCCTTTCCAGGACTGGCAGTACCTTCTTCTATTCCACTACTTATTGGTGGAATTTGGAAGTCAGAATTCTTATTCTCCATTGCTATTTCCAGACTATCTATTGTCCTCACTCAATAACCTATGCTCCTTTGAGGTTCATATATTACCTGCTCTCTGTATTTTCATAATATCCTACTCTATTCTAGTGATAATGGCCATTATCCATTGACCCAAAGGATGCTATCCTTCTTCTTCAATGAGTTCAGTGCTTGGCTCACAGACTTTGTTTCCACCTGAATCCCTGCCTTCATATGAGAGGACTTTGACAGATACATGGATGCTCCCTTAAATACTTTAGCTTCATAAGGATTCAATCTATTTAATATCAGTGATGCAGTTAGGTGACCCAGTGGAAAGAGTGCTGGTCTTGGAATCAGAAAGACCTGAGTTCAAATATGACCTTAGACACTCATTTACCTGTGATGCCTTGGGCAAGTGATATAAATTTTGTGTCCCTCAGGGACCTCATCTATAAAATAAAATAAAAATAAAACCTACTTCCCAGGAATGTGATAATGACAAAATGAAATAATATTTGTAAAATGCTTTGAAAATAGTAAACCATGATATAAAGACTATCCACTTCACCTTGGCTCCACACAGATATAGTCTTACCTCTGATTTTTCTATCACGCACAAAGGTTCAACTTCCATGTACTCCAAAATATCTTTACTGATCATAATATTTTGTCACCTATGTTTTCCTTATGCCTTGTTAATACCCTGTGTTTTATCCTCACTGTGACCTCCCTTCCTTTCTCTTCTGCATTCCTTTCCATGTCATCACCTTACTGGCTACTCTTTCTTCCCTTTCCCATCAAACTCTTGATGTATCAATTCATCTCCACACTGTGCTCTGTTCTCTAATCCTTTACTCCCTTATCCCATTGCTCATCACACCTTGCCAAACCTAAATCCTGGATTAATACCACCATATGTTTCTCTCACTCCTACTCACAGAGTTAAATGGTGCTGGAGAAAATCTGGAAGCTAAGTCAATTAGGTTCTCAATGGAATTTGTTATCTAATCTCAACTGAGTCCTCATAACAACAAGGCAATTATTTTACTCCCCCCTAATTGATTTAGTATCCACCTCTCCAGAAAGGCTATTTCAAATGCTTTCATCTCTCCTCAACCTCTCTTCAAGATTTCTTCACACTAAACTTTTTTTAATCCTTGCCTTCTGTCTTAGAACTAATATCATGAATTGATTCTAAGTCAGAAGAATGGTAAGGAGTAGGCAATGGAGGTTGTGACTTGCTAAAACTTAAGCAAGAGAGGAGTCTGATGCCAGATTTGAACCCAGGACTTCCCATCTCAAGGCCTGGCTCTATATCCACTGAGTCACCAACATTTTGGCTGAAAACCTTGCCTCCTACTTTACATTAAAAAAATCAAAACTTCAGCTCTTTTGCCTGTATTCTATCTCACTTATGGCTCCAAGAAACTGTAAAATCAAGTTCAGGGTAATTAAAAGGTCCCAAATTCATTGATGCATTAGACAACGTTTATTTCAAGCATATGAAGACATCCCCAGTGGAAGAGGTAGATGTGAACAATTTGTTCCAATGGGCCACAAAGACAATGGAACTTCCAACTGAACAAGAGGTTATGAGTGCCAATAGGCTCCTCTCCTGTGTCAAAGTGTTTGGTGCTAATTCTATTACAGCAGAGATTTACAAGGCATGGGGTTCACTGCTTATACTAAAGCTGACTTAAATTGTGATGCGTTATGTGGCAAAAGGTTATCCCCCAGGAGATCAAATATGCCTCCATTGGCTATCTCTATAAAGGAAAATGAAATAGGTCATCTTATTATTATCACGGAGGGGTTCCTCTCTTAGTCATTGCTGGTAAGATTCTTGCCATAATCCTCCTAAATAGGCTTATCCCTCACCTAAAAGATAGTCATGTATACCTAAGAGAAAGTGTGGGTAATCATGGAAAATTTTGATTACCTGGGTTATCTGTATTGAATGCCATTTCCATGATGGCATATTTATGTGACTTCTGGATAATGGATGATTCTCTTGCTTTCCCAGTCACCATTGGAGTAAAGGGCTGTATGTTTGTTCCCATGATGTTTTCAGCAATGTTGTCAGATGCCTTCAGTGACATAAAAGTCACCTACTTCACTAACAAATTATTTAACATGAAAAGGCTACAAACCAGGGGCAGCTAGGTGACTTAGTGGGAAGAGAAGGGCAGGGAAGGGAAGGGAAGGGAAGGGAAGGGAAGGGAAGGGAAGGGAAGGGAAGGGAAGGGAAGGGAAGGGAAGGGAACGGAACGGAACGGAACGGAACGGAACGGAACGGAACGGAACGGAACGGAACGGAATGGAACGGAAGGGAATGGAAGGGTTAGATTAGGAATAGTCTGAAGACCACCTGAGAAGATTAGTTACTGGACACCAAGAACCTTTCTCAAGCTAAACTGCCAGCTCTTCAGACTCTACCGCAGAGAATGCAACTCCAGTGCCTTGACCATGTTGTTCAAATGCCAAACATACATTTATAAAAGACTATTTTATAGAGAACCCATACAAAGCAAGAAGTCACATGGAGTATAGAAGAATCAACACAAGGACACTCTTGAGATCTCTCTGAAGAACTTTGATAATGATTCTGAGACATGAGAGACATTAGCACAGAATGGTCCAACATGCTGTGCCTGCATAAAAGATGGCACTGTGCTCTATGAACAAAGAAGAATTGCAGTAACTCAAAAGAAACACAAGATCCCCAATTTTAGAGACATCACCATCCCAAAGGTTTATATGAGCTATCTTTATGCTGCCTGTGGTAGAGACATAGAAAATATTTAGTAATTGACTATCTTTCTCTCCCTCTCCTCCATTTTCCTCTCAAGTTATTACCATCTCTTGAAAAAATTGTCTTATTTTATTTAATGAAATTCAGACTACTACATGGTCCTAGTAGCCACTTGCTTAAAATTTGTGGGCCATTTTACACTTGGAAAAAGAGTTATTTGAACCCTAAAATTCTTTCTCATGCTAGTATTTATCAAAGATGGCAGAGAATGTGGGCTTGGAGTTATAAATGACTACAGTGATACTAACAAAATCTCATGTAAATGGTTGGAGAAGATGAAGTGGCAAAATTTGCCAATAGTACTCAGTGCAGAAAAATAGAAAAAATATCAGTACTGTGTACCTCTGAGATTGTCTGGATAAAGATGATGCCAGTAGTCAAGACAAGGGTTACCAAAGAGGGTTCTGGTGATAAGTGTAGAGATGTGTGTTATTTCTGTCCAATTTCTGGAGCACACAAGATGTTCTGCTGGAGATAGGTAAAGAGACCAGAGACAGAAAATCAATCATGTACTTTATAGAAGGGGATTCAAAGTGAATGGTTTCTTAAAGGAGGAAACACAAAGCCAAAAGAGTCAGGGGACTAGGACCAGAGACTTTGGAAACATCCAAAGTGAGGGCATAGAGAAAAAAGAAAAAGACAGTCAAGGAAATCCTGGAAGAGTAGTCAATGAAAAACTTATCTGGGTGACTACTACAGAAATTAAAGCCAAGATAAGAATGTTAAAAAGAGATGATGGTTAAATGTCATTGAACACAATTGAAAGAAACAAGACAATGTAGTCCAATAATAGATATTATCACTTGCTCCTCTTTTGTGTATAGAGAACATTGCTTAGCAAACATACCCATCTGACAAAACAAAAAAGAAGACTATTCACATGCACATAGCCCATATTTCTGGTGACTACTTCCGTAACCTAGATGTGTAATCTCAAGAGACTAAATAAATCATTTAGTAACAGATAAGTTTGAGAGAATTCCTTTACAACACTATGTTTGAGTTGCATTGGGTGCAAAGTCTCCTGTTAAGCAGATCTATGCTCCTTTAAAAGGTTTGCTATATAAGTGGGCTACATTAAATTTTTTAATACCTCCTGAGGCTAAATCTAACTAGTTGAAGTCACTGTGGGATTGTAATCCAGAAACACAGAACTAATTTCCTTGTTTTACTTTTAAATTAGTTTTTTCTGTTAACTAAAATTGAAATGTTTCAATTATGAATAATGCCAAGATGAATGGGTACACTTCACTGACTTTAATGAAGCACACATGTTCTTATAAGTGTGTGAATGATTGCATGGTAGCAGAGTTCCTGAAATCTGTCATTTAATATGCTGAATTTACATGCTTTATTTTTGACATTACTTTTAACAATCATGACTTGTTTTATGAACAAGATTTTGTTTAATTCTGTCACTTAGTTTGTGTGTATATATGTTTGAACATGCATGAGGTAGACCCACTCATACATGGTTTCAAGGTCAATCACTCACAAATATTTCCCTCTCCTGGGTGTTCTCTATTCCATATGGAAACTACTTGGGAGGTATAGGGGGAGGAAAACAGTACTATGTTAATAAGATGCTTATATTTGCCAAGATTTCATTGTCACAGTTCCCGAAATCCTGAGCTTGTCACACTGGGGACATTTGTACCTAGTGTTAATAGATACATCCAGAGGCCTCTAGTCTTTATCATCAACTACCTGCCCCTACCTATTCCTAAAACTTATTCCCTACATATACAACAAAGAATAACCTCTAAAGATCTGTCCCTGCTTTATCTTCTTGCTTACTCTAAGCTTGAAATTTATTCTAGGAGAGAATTCTTAACTTTGTGTGGCACAGACCCCTTTGATAGTCTGAGGAAACCTATAAATTGCCTTCTTAGAATAATGTTTTTAAATAATTGAAAGAAATATTAAATTTCAGCTTAAAAATCAATATAAAAATTATACCACTACTAAGTCTATATCCCAAAGAGACAAAAGAAAGAGGAGAAAAATCCATATGTACCAAAAAAAAAATTATGGGTGCTTTTTTTCCTGGTGATAAAGAACTGGAAACCAAAGAATTGTCCATAAATTGGAGGATGGCTGAACAGATAGTATATAAATGTGATGAAATTTTGTTGTGCTATAAGAAGTAAAGAAGAGGGTGGTTTCAGAAAAACATGAAAAAACTGTATAAATTGATAAAAAGCGAAGTGAGCAGAACCAGTAAAATAATTTATATAACAATAAGGATAAGATAATCAACTTTGAAAGACTTAGTAACTCTAATCAACCCAATGATTAACCATAATTCTAAAGGACTCATGATGAAATATGCTGCCCATCTCCAATTACATAGTTAAACTTAGTTCAAACTGAAGCTTTCTTTCTTTTTCTTTTTCTTTCTCTTTCTTTGTTTCCTTTTTTCCTTTCTTCTTTCCTTACTTCCTTTTTCTTTCTTTCTTTCCTTTCTTTTTGCCCTCCTTTCCTTCCTTTCCTTCATTTTTTCTTTTCTCTTACTTTCTTCTTTCTTTCTTTTATGGCCATGACTAATACAAAAATTCATTTTCCATGACTATACATTTTTATGAGTTTTTTTCTTGCCTTATAAAAGGGGATATGAGAGAATAAGGAACTGAAAATAAAATACAATGGTATTTTAAGAGAGAAATAAAAATGCCTTTTCCCATGCAAGTTCATAGATACACACACCTTTACCCTTACAAAATCTATCCATATACCCCTGGTAGTCTGAGAACTTGATGCTAAAAACCCTCATTCTAAGATTTCACTCTTTCCATTTCATACTAATTCCTCAGTAATCAATTTAACAATCCTCATGAGAAAAGGGAAGAAATGGAACAAGAAATTAAATGCCTACTATGTACCAGGCTCTATTCAAAGCTTTATAAATAAACTTTCTTTCATTTGACCCTTGCAACAATCTTGGCAAGTTGGTGATATTATTATACCCATTTCATAGTTGAGGAAACCAAGGAAGACAGATGCTAAGTGTCTTGCCCAGGAAGTCAAAGATAATAAGTATCTGAGGTCAGATCTTAATTCAGGTTGGCCTGACTCCAGGCCAAGAGCTCCCTGCACTGTCACCTCATTTCCTATAGGATGAAGAATGCTTATTGTGTAGACAATAATAAGCAGTTGAATGGACAACCCATTGAACTAATTAGTACATACTTTAGGAAGACACTAAATATAGTCATGTGTTATCACCAGAATTTCATAGGAGGAAAAGCATTGGCCAGATGACATTTAAGAAATTACACAGCACTTTCATGACAGGGCCAACAAGACTTTTAACTGCTTTAATACTCTCCATAACGTCTGACCTCTGAAGACAGATCTACTTCTTAGAGATTAGTAACTACTAGTGCTATCCTCTGGAACTCTGAGGAATTAAGTCAATATTGCTTATAATAGAATCTAGACATGCAAAAACTCATTATTACATAGCTGTATTAACAAGAAAGGCTTTTTTACTCCTTGTTAAGATATTTGTGTATTGGACATTTATTCTGCTCTCGCTTATGAAATTTGAGTTAGCATTTCATTTGTAGTGTTGCAATGGGGGAAAAATATATTTCTGTTAGATTTTTATTCCCTACTTTAAAGAACAACCCAAGTCCATTTTTCTGACATTTGCCAGATAATTCCAGAGAAAAGATTCCCTGGGGAGATTTGTGCCCTTATCACTTAGCATGCAACATGTCAATATAAGCTGCTCCTTGCTTTTTTGCTTTCACCCCTAAAAACAGCTGTCCCCCATCTTTGTTTCCCCAATAACTTTCTAAATAATCATCCATCTGGCCCCAGTTGGCTTCATAACATCTGGCATCATAAATAAGATCATGTATAGCCCCCCTCCCTTATTACCTAACCTTAAGGAAATCAGATTATGTTCCATTCTCACTCCTCTTAACCAGTTTCTGTATCCAGAAATCCCCAAGTATAGATCTGGAAACAGAAGTAACATATGGCACTTTGCTCCCTGCAAATCACAATTTGAAATCTAACACGTCAGAAAAGGAACTTTTCCTATACAAAAAGGAAAAGCCGATAAACTGTCTCATGAGCTGTCAGACCACTCTACCAATTTGTGGAGCTGACAGAACATCACCCTAGTCCAATTGCTTTTACCCCATCCCATTTTCATAGCCATGCCTTTAATATACGCTTGCTATTGCATGTTGTATACACAGAGAGGTATGAGTAGGAATATATTCCCAGAAGATAACTCTCAGTGACTGGTAGACATGAAAGATGAGATAAAAGTGGGAGACTCCCCACCTAGAGGTGTGCTCAAAGATCGCCTGTTTTTCTTAATGTGTTTTTTGAGCAGTTCTTAGTCTGAATATCACTTTCTGTTGAGTATTAACCAGCTGTCTCACTAGTGGGAATAATCTGCTAATACAGATTCGTCAGATAAATCAGAGATCTTTCAACCACACGTAGTTAGAGATACTGAATCCATCATGATCAGGGTAGTCATAAGCCTTTTTCAGGCAAAAAGATAAGTGACAGACATCATTGATTGTCCTGAATTTGGCACAGAACTACTGAGGAGGAGGTCATTTTTAAATTGTTTCTGAACACAAGAATTTTGCTGTTCAGTTAATAATGATTAAAAGAAATGAAAGTCTCTAGGAAGTTAATTTTGTCCTACAAAAATAATAATTTAATCAGCAATAGCCTGGCAAGAAATCTTGGTGTTTAATTCATACACCTGAACAGAAATGATCTGAGGTACCTAAATAAAAATGACCTAAAGATATAGAAGCCTCCAGCACATTTAGTTTACCTCCCATAGAGAATTTATGAGAGGACATAAACAAGAGTGGCATCTAGGTGGCAAAGTGCATAAAGGAGTCAGGAAGACTTGTCTTCCTGAGTTTGAATCTGGCCTCAGATACATACTAACTGTGTGATCCTGGGCAAGTCATCTCACCCTGTTTGCCTCCATGCCTCATGTGTAAAATGAACTAGAGAAGGAAATGACAAACAATTCCAGTAGCCTTGCCAAGAAAATTCCTAATGGGGGTCACAAAAAGTCAGAGGTGACTGAAAAATAACCAAAAACAATACTAAGGGAGACAGGAGTCATGTGATGATAAGGTACGGATGGACTTCAACCTTCACCTTTTGAGGGGGTGCCTCTAGCAACGTTATGACAGAACCAAAAAAATAATATATGGAATCTAGATACTACTTTGAGAAATATTAATGCCAGGACAAAATGAGGTATACAGTGAATTGTATAAACCTATACACATATAAACCTACATACATATATACACATATACATATAAACTCACTCAAAATTTATTAAAACTTATTCTGTGCCAGGTACAGAGTAAAAGTGCTGGGAATACAAAAACAAGGAGAAAGAAAGACAGTCCCTATCCTCAAGGATCTTATATTCCAGTAGGAAGCAGCAGAACATAAAAGGGAGATTATGGGGCTAGAGAGCAAGAGATGATAAAGATACCCAGGCAGGACAGGATAGACAAAGTCCTGTTAAATGTGTCCTTAGGACAGTCTGGAGATGAATAGAGATATAATTGTCTTGAGTTTCCTCCTTAAAATGAAGGTTCTGGAAGGAAGTAGACAATCAGGAGAGCCCATGGGGTGGAGGGTGGTGAGAGCTTCCTATGTGAGAAGGAATCCAGATGTGGAATGAGCTTGTGAGTTCATCTCAGACCCACTTCTATACTCCCATTGAGATGGCGTGATCCAACTGAACATGCTTCCAAACTACCCAGAAAGGCTCAGGGGAGATCTCTCCATGGTCCTCCTCACCCTATTGGTATCTGCCTTGCTTCAGGTCATGAGAGTCCCTTCAATTTATGTCTCATAGAATTGAGGCTGCCACCTCACTGCCCTGTTGGTCAAGCGTCTTGACTATCTGATCTATCCTCCAAACTCAAAAGCTGTCTTTTCTCCCAAACACCACTCACCAAATACTACAAGCTTAAATTTCCCCTAATTGTCTTGGGGGTCTAATAAGTGTCATCTAGACACTCACAAAAGAACTATCGTATGGCTGAACAAGTTGTGGTATGTGATTGTAATAGAAAACTATCATACCATCAGAAATGACAAACTGATTATTTTTTTTTAAACCTGGAAAAACTTAAATGAAGGAATACAAAGTGAAGTGAGCAGAATTTATATAAATATACTTATATATGCATACATATATATCTTGCTTTTGTATTTATTATATAGTATATAGTATAGTAGTAGTCTCTCGGTGATTGAGAATGACTATTGTCTTTGTGCATTATCATCTATTGATGTACCCTCATGTGGCTTTGGAGTCCAAAGGCTGAGGCACACAGTGTGTGGCACACGGGGCCTGGGATGCCAGTTGTTACGGGAGGTGCGGTTGTGGCCTGGTGTCGGCGTTCATGCACAGCGGCAAGATGTCGACATCCCTCATCTTCAAAGGTGGTGGCGGCAGGTTAATGTGGGTTCTCCAGCTGCTTCTGACAGAGGCAGCGAGTTCTAGTTGCTTTGGTGTCATGCCAGCCCACTTCAAGTTGGACTTTAGCTGATCCTTGAATCTTTTCTTTGGTCGGCCTTGTTTCCTGAGTCCAGCTGACAGTTCACCATAGAATACCTGTCTTGGTATTCGCTGTGGGTCCATGCGGATGACGTGTCCAGACCATCGTAGCTGGGTTTTGAGGACCAGGACTTCGATGCTGGTGGAGTTGGCTCTGTCGAGGACTTCCTGATTGGTGATTCAGTCCTGCCATCGGATCCTCATGATTGACCGGAGAGAGCGTTGGTGGAATTGCTCCAGCTGTTTCATGTGCTTCCGGTACAGTGTCCATGTCTCACAACCGTACAGGAGCGAGCTGAGGACCACTGCGTTGTACACTTTGAGCTTCATCGCAGTGCTCACACCTCTGTGTTGGAGGACTTTGGAGCACAAAATATAGAAAACTATTGTACCATCAAAAATTACAAACTGATTGATTATTTTAAAAAACCTGGAAAAACTTATATGAAGGAATACAAAGTGAAATAAGCAGAATTTATATAAATATATTTATGTATACATACATATATATCTTGCTTTTGTATTTATTGTAATAGAAAACTATTATACCATCAAAAATTACAAACTTATTATTTTTTTAAAACCTGGAAAAACGTATATGAAGGAATTCAAAGTGAAGTGAGCAGAATTTACATATGTATATTTACATACATATCTTACTTTTGTATTTATTTTGTCTATATCTTGTTTCTATATAGGTCTTGAATCTTATTTGCATACTATTTCCCTCATGAGGCTGTGAGCACTTTGAGAGCAGAGTTTGCCTTTTGATTTTCTTTGTATTTACAGAGCTTGGCCCAATGCCTGACACATAGAAAATGCTTAATAAAAATGACTAATTGACTAAACAGACTCACTTAAACACCAGCCATTTGAGCACTGGCAATAGCACTGATTGGATCACTGACACAGTAGAACATTATATACACAGTAACAGCAATAACAGTATGATGATCAACTGTGAATGACTCAACTATTATCAGCAATACGATGATCTAAGACAACTCCAAGAGACTCATGACAAAAAACACTATCCACCACCAACAGAAGAATTGATGGAATCTAAATGCAAATTTAAATCACCATTTTTCACTTTATCTTCTTCATGAGTTTTTTCTTATATAAACAGCATGGAAATATGAATTGCATCACAGTACATGTATAACCTATATCATATTACCTGTCATCTCAGAGAGAGGGGAGAAGACTAGGGGCAGGGAACATAGATAGCAAAATATCAGAAAAATGAGTATTTTTTAAATGTATTGATATGTAAAAAATAAAATAAAATATGACAAGGGCTAAAGTCCGGGCTTAAATGAAATTTTATCTATCTATTATCTATCTATCTATCTATCTATCTATCTATCTATACATATATATATACATATATATATATATAAACTATTTTGTATACCTGAATGTGCTACATAAATGCTAGGGGAAGATAAGCCTGGACTTGTGATTAATTGATATAGGGAACTTCCAGATGAAAAAACTCTACCAATGAAAGTTAGAATGGTTCTGCAATTTAAAGACTTAAAGTCATCTTGAGCACTGGGAGATAAAGAGCTGAGTTTGATTGCCCAGAGTCTCACAGCCAGAATGTATCTAAGTTCAGAGGTAGGAATTGAATGCAAGCCATTCTGTTTTCAGATCATATATCTCCTTCCCCTTTACCATGCTCACTCTCCTAAATGTGCTAACTATTCTGAGAAAGCAAGAGTGGGAACTCTGTGTGATACTAGGATCCTAGAAATAGCTAGCACATGTTTCAAAACCCTTAAGAGATTTTATAAAGGATTAACAAAAATTTGTTTTCATATTATTTAGCAAAGAAACAAGGAGCTTCAGAAATGGCAACCATAAGCAAAAAATATACCCAAAACAATAAATCTGAAATACAACATTGACAACAACATGACTGCATGATTTGGAGTAAGCTTATATGAGGAGAATTTTCTGAGCTTTCTACATTAGAGACCTATTGGTATAACTCCACAGAATGCAAAAGAAAATGAAAAGTCATGTTTGTTGGGTTGAGAGATAAGTGATACCTACTTTCAACAGTATAAATGCCCTTCCGAAAGTTCATTTTAGTAGAGATTTTTTAAATATTTGATAAGTCGCCTTTTAAAGAAAGTCATAGCTCTATAAAAGCTAATTTAATTTTCCATTTCATTACTTCCCCCAACTATAGAAGTGAGTGAATGAATAGTTGTACAGATTGTAACCAGGTGGCCGTGTTTTATTACCATATTTACTTGTATAATTTCCCCCATTTCCTCCTAATATTTTCACTCCACATGAACTTTGCCCTGAAAAGATGATAGAATTGTAGATACAGATTTGGAAGCAATCTCAGGGGCCATACAATGCAATCTTCTCTTTTTACAAATAAGGAAAACCCACCAATTTTCTACATATTTTTGAAGGTTCCAATAACAATTGAAACTAAAATGGCTTAAGCTCTAGGTAGCTGACAGCACAAAAATTAAATGTTTACAATCTCTGTTGAATTGTGGCATTCTGCACATAATTCATGTGGCTCCTATGGGGATGGACACTACAGAAATAAATGAATTTGCCACCCAGAGTTGTTTTTTACAGGAGTGATGAATTTGCAATAATCTCTCTGTCTTCATTCTTCTGGCCTTCCTTGTGAGAAAGAGCATACATTTGAAATATAGTCGATTGGGCACAGAGATACAGATCACAGGACACAAGAACCTAACAGTTTCATTTTGGAAGAACCTTGCTTAATTAGCACTCTAACCACATAAACTAACTAGCCAATCATTTTTTTTAAATTGTTCATTTTCTTCCAACTTTTTATTATTTATCCCTCTTCCTGAAATATCCACTAAAGAAAAAAATGGAAAAATAAAACCTTATCACAAATATGCATAGTCCAGCAAAACCAAATTCCACATTGTCCATGACCCAAAATACATGGCTCTGCATTTTAAGATCATCACCTCTCTGGCAAGAGGTAAATAGTGGTTTTTCAGCTCCAGTCTTCTGGACTTAAGGTTTATCATTATATTGATCACAGATCTAAAGTCTTTAAAAGTTATAGGAGTTTTTATTTCTATATAATTTCATATAAATTATTTTCCTAGTTCTGCTCATTTCACACTGCATGAGTTCATACAGGTGTTCTAAGTTTCTTCTAAAACTGTCCAATTCCTCATTTCTTGTGGCACAATAATATTCCATTAAATTCATAAAATTCATACACTCCTGTGAAAATTAGTTGTTGAATCATTTTTCAGTCCAACTCTTTTTCAGTGTCCAATTCTTCGTAACTTCATTTGGGGTTTTCTTGGCTATGATACTGGGGCAGGTTGCCATTTCCTTCCCTAGTTCATTTGACAGATGAGGAAACTGAGGCAAATAGGGTTGAAGGTCCTACCCAGGGTCACATAGCTAGTAAGTATCTAGGACAAGATCTGAACTCAGAAAGATAAATCTTCCCGACTCCAGCCTGGCACTCTAGCCACTGTACCACCTGGCTGGCACATAATTGACCATAGTCTTTCTCTTAGAGAAAAGTTTGGTCCTGGAAAGAAAAAAGCACAGGTAGCCATGAGGAGCCTTGTTCAATTGGAATTGGGCTCCACTGAGTGAGGAAAAGGACAAAGATAGAGAAAATTAGAATTGCCTTTCAAAAGTCAGCTCAAGCATCATCACCTACATGAGTTCATTTTGGATCTCTCCACCTGTTATGTCTCTATCCACAGTTTCCTTATATTTATTTTCTTTATTTTTCATACATTCATATTCATGTGTTGTTTCCATAATATGATCTAAGTTCATTAGAGGTAGAGACTATTTCATTCCTGGTTTTATATCTCCATATACTTAGCATAGTGTTTGGACAATATTAAGCACTTAATAAAACTTGCTGACAAGGAGTCATTGATCTGCATTAATAAAAGGAATTTCCTTCTTGGCAGTACTCTTTAACAGTGCAGCCATAAGGCTAAAAAACAAAAAAAAAATATTGTAGGATCATTAATATTAGTGCTAGAAGAAATCTTAGATATTATCTAGTCCACTGTCCATTTTCAGTCATTTTTCAATTGTGTCTGATTCTTTGTGACCCGATTTGGAGTTTTCCAAGCAAAGATACTAGAGCAGTTTACCATTCCTTCTCAAATTCATTTTACAGTTGATAAAACCAAAGTAAACAGGGTTAAATGATTAGCCCAGAGTCACAGAGCTAGTAAGTATCTAACATTGGATTTGAACCCAGGTGGAGAAGTTTTCCTGACTCTAGGTCCAGCACCCTATCTCCTGTCAGCTGCCCAGTCTGCCCTCCTCTCACTGCTCATTTTACAGACGAAGAAAAGGGAGCTAAGAAGAGTTTACTATTTGCTCAAGTTCACACAGAACAAGAACCTAGAATCCAGTTTCATGGACCCCAAGACTAAAGATCTTTCTATTCCCTCATGTTGTGATTCTATTGTTTGTCAAGTTAATGAGAATTAATTGATTCAGGAGTTCTGGTCCTGATATATCTTTATAAGACTATAGATTTCAAGCTAGAAGGAACAGTATAGTCTAATTCCTTCATTATTCAGATGAGGAAATTGATCATCTGACTGATGAGTGACTTTCCCAGAGTCCCACAGACTATAAGCCTCAGGGTTGGGTTGAAACTCAGGTTTTTTGACTATGAATACAACCTTCCTTTCATTGTACCATAATTCACCTCTCCTCATTGACAAAGAAGAAATTATGTTTTATTATATTCCTCAAAATCTTATTTTAAAACTGTAACTGAAAAAGAAATATTATTCTATTGTTTTCCAACTGAATAATCTTACACCACAAAACAAAATCTTCATTTCTTAAAGGATGGCATTATAGGCTTGATAACTTTTTTTTAAACCCTCTAATTAAAGTATGGTGTTTATAATGAATATTTTGTTCCCGTAAATGACTTTGTGATTGAAAAGAAGAAAGAAAAGACTTAGAACTAGATGACTTATTGTTCAGTATGAAAGTAACTTTGAAATTGAACTTTGTCACTAGGGGGCACTTAATGATATAAAATCAGTCTTGGGGAAAAAAAATACTTCCTGACATATAAGAAAATATTCTGTTCCAACAGGAAGAGTAAAAAGAGAAGTATAAACATTTGGGTGTCCTATTATGGGTCCAAATTTGTTAGATAAAATGATGGACTTTGATAGCAAAGAAATGGAGTAATTCTATAAAATAAAGACAATTGTGAAAATGTCAACATATTCATTTTCTCTATTCTTACCATAGAGAAAACCAGTATATGCTCAGGAAAAATATTAAAGAAGAAAAACAATATACCTTTTTTACAGTCTACTTTTAGATTCTTTCTCACCAGCCCACTTGGTTTTCTTGAATCTTTCTCTCATAAGTTTTTCCTCTATTTTTTGTGTATGCATACATGTGTGAGTGTTTGTGGGGTTTATTTTGATTCTGATAGTCTCCTCATCCTATTCAATTTTCCCTTTTTCTTCTATGGTGATTTCTTCCTTTTCATTTTTTCCCCTTTTTGCTTTGATTCTTTTCTTTCTGGCCCCACTTCCATTTTCATTTGATGGATTCAGGGTTTAGATCTCTTTCATTGTGAAAACATGGAATTATATTTCTTAGTTCACTTATGTCTTAGCTTATCCCAAGAAATGATTTATTTATATATTTTATAATAAGTTAAGGGAAATAGTTTTCTTTTGCTTATGAAGGGGATGCGGGATTCTTGATAGGATGTGGTCAAGGATTGCATGGGATAAGAAACTAATTTTCACTTAAAGAAGAAATGCTCACAAATAGAAAAGTTAGGAGGAGTGAATAAGAAACTTCTCCCTTTGGCCACCATACTCCTCTTTCGAGACCTTGCTTTTAACTCATTGATTTTTCTACAAATAAAAATAAATAAATAAATAAATAAATATCCTAGGTTCAAGACTATAAATCATTTATTTCATTATTGAAGAAAATTCACATTTGAGAAAACTCTTTTCTAATTCAAGCTACCATCATCTTTTTTTTATTATTCATACCTTCTGTCTTAGTATCAATTCCAAGACAGAAGAGTGGCAAAGACTAGGCAATCAAGGTTAAGTAACTTGCCCTGCGTCACACAATTATAAAATGTCAATGGCAGATTTGAACCTAGGTCTTCCAGCCTCCTGGCACTCTATCCACTGTGCTACCAAGCTACCCTTATGTTGGAATTTTCTCTACAACTTAATCTTAGATGTTTTCCTAATGCCCTAAGTTTAAATGACTCATTCAGGGTCATATAGTCAAGGTATATCAGAATTGAAACTTGAAACCAGGTCCTCCTGGCTCAGAGGATGACTCTCTTCATTATACCATGTTGCCTCTCATGCTGTATGGTATGTATGCACAATCCAGAATAAATGGTAAAAAATAATATAACTAAACAAAATAGTAAAAAGTCATTAAAAACAAAATTTTCATCTATGTGACATGGGTGGGAGGAGTTTATTGTTGTTGTTTTTTTTTTAACTAAACCCACTAAATTGCTCAGTTGCTTTGGTGTCTTGTAGATACAGCTTGTATTTTAACATAACTTTAAGCAATGATGGAAATTTTGTTTAAGCTTCAAAGGAAGTTTTTGAAGATTTATCTGATACTTTCTCAGTAGCACCTTGTAGAAGAGGTGGGGGACCTTCAATTGCCCTATTCCTGATGTGAAGGAAAAAAAAAAACTCTTCCTATATTATGCACCCCATCTGCCACATCTACCCTGCAGTTATAATTAAGAAAATAATTGCAAGTACAATTTACCAAGGCCATGCCCATCATTTCAACTTGTAGTTTGAAACAAAGAAAGCAGAGCAGCATTTCACCCACTGACCCAGTTTGTGAGCTTTGGATTAACCTCCCATGAGTGGAAGATTGGAGTATTGTAAAATAATGACACTAGCTTGGGAGTTAGGACTACTGAATTTGGTTTCTAGCTCCCCTGACTCACCATGTGGCCATGGATAAGACTAGAGACATCAATTTTCCTGTTAGGAAAATGATGATTATAATTACTATGCAGATTACTTCAGAGCTTTGCTCTCAATAAACCACTCTTACTCTTGGAATAAGATGAATTCAACTCTGGCCTCAACATAATTTTCAGCATTTTCTTCACATAAACAAGAAATATCATTGTAGGTGTCATTTTTACCATGTTATTTCAAAGCTTTCCAAATTCCCACATACTATTCATTTTCATTAAATTGCTTCAAACAAAATCAAATCTTAAAATGCCCATTACACTCTTCAGTCCAGTGGGAATATATCACATGAGAAAAATAAGTAAACTGAAACTCAGATTCAGAACATGGGCCTTCTAAAGTTGAGTCAGTTTTATTAGTGCTTGTCTTTACACATCACCCTTTTATTTCCTCACCCACCTTGAATCCAATCTGAGGATTTTGTTTCTTTTCTTCTCATGTCCATTATACCATCTCCCATTTTATTGCAATTCCAGGAATGGGACATTTTTATTTCTCTCTAAAAGTACTGGACATTTCACCATTTTAAACCTACCATTTTATAAGGTCAATATCTCATCCATTTATAGAAAAGTATTATTATAATGAGAATGTTTAAGACACCTAACTAGTGATCCAGAAATCTAGTCGGGAAAAATCTGAAGTGATGTTATTCCTCTTATTGATTGAGAACATGTTTTCAAAGTTAATTCCTTTGCAAGGCACTGATAGTCTATGTTGAACTCATCCTTATTTTTCCCCCTCCATCAGTGTGTGTTTTTTTATGGCATGCCTGGCTAAGCACTATCTTTGCTCATTGTTTTGTATATCTTTCACTTGCTTTGTCCCTTTATTATTAAACATTTTCAGATCTACTTTGTTTCAGGAAGTAGTTATCCTGAGATATTTCATGTATATTATATAGCTGTCACTTTATGATATCTTCCCTCCTAGAAATATTTAAGTAATAGCTACAGTACTTACTCCTTAACCAAGTGCTATATAACATTAGAGGAATTTCTGCTATATGGAACATTCAATTTCACTACATGCCCCAAGCTCATTTCTTGAGCTCTTATCCATAGATCTTAAAGGTAAACTATTTCACGGTCCCCTAATTTACTTCTGATATCACCCTTTGTGTCAAAATCATGTACCCATTGTGAACTTATCTTAGTATATTATGTAAGATGCCTATTCCTAGTTTCTGCCAGACTGCCTTTCAGTTCTCCCAGAAATTTTTGTTTAAAAGTGAGTTCTTGTCTGAAAAACTTGAATCAAATACTAGATTACTATGGTCATTCACCAGTCTATATTGTGTGCCTTGTATATGTTATATTCCATTGATCAAGCACTTTATTTCTTATTAAGTAACAAATTGTTTTGATGATTACAATTCTGTAGTATAGTTTGAAATATGGTACTGCTGGGGGCCCTTCCTTTGCTTATTTTTTTTAATTAATTTTCTTGATAGTCTTAACTTTTTCCCCTCCTGATTAATTTTGATGTAATTTGTTCTGACTCTATACAATTATTACTTTGTGGTTAGATTGGTAGAGCACTGAATAAGTCAATTAATTTTAGTAGTATTGTCATTTTTATTATATTGGCTTAGCCTACTCATAAGCAATACATATTTCTCCAATCTGTCTTTATTTGTATGATATAATATTATCTCAATTCATTCTCACAATAACCCTAGGAAGAAAGTTTTATTTCCATTTTACAGATGAGGAAACTAAGACAGATAGATAGCCATAAGTGACTTCCCTTGGGTGTCACACAGCTAGTTTGAAATCAGATTTGAACTTGGGTCTTCCTGAACTTAAGCACAGCATTTTATCCACTGTACCACCTTGTAAGTAACTGCCTTTATGGATAAGCTATGTGAAATTGAGCAGGTCACTTGCCCTCTCAACAGCCTCTGTTTTTCAGCTATATGAAAAGTCCATTAGTAATATCCTTATTATTCCCTGCCCCCCAAGACCCCTCCTTTTGATTGGAGAAGGTGGAGTTTAGACAATGGAGATTTTCTCCCAGATCCTCCAGTTAAGGAGAGCACCAAGGGCAGCTACTTCATAATCTTCTTCCCTTTTGCACTCCTCTGGACATCATAATCCTCTCCCACAGCATCAATTACCCTCTACTTTTCATTCCTTCTCTACTCTACCACCCCTTTTTATATGTTGTCTTTTATATGTTGTCTTCTCTCAATAGATTATGAGCTCCTTAAAGGCAAGCACTGTCTTTCGACTTCCTTTGTAACCCCAGAACTTAGCAGAAGTGCCTAGCACAGAGCAGGTGCTTAATAAATGTTTATTGATTGACCAAATGAATAAATGAGTATTGATTAAATAGTTACTATATGCTGCGATAGTAGCAAGCTCTAGGGATAAAAAGGCAGGCAAAAAAAAGTGTTCACTGCCATTGAGAAGTTGACACTACAATAGAAGAAACATGTAAATAATTAGCTAACTATAAGACATAAAGAGCAGGTGCAACGTAACTTAGATAAAAAGGTATTAGCAGATGGAATGACCAAGAAGGGCCACCTGCAGAAGGCAGGCTCTTAGAGTCTAGGGAAACTCAGAGATGGAGATGAGAAGAAAAAGTATTCAGGGATTGAGAGATGGCCAATGCAAAGACCTAGAATGGAAAAGCAACATCTCCTGCACAAGGAACTCTACCTGTACCTGGGTCCTAGAATGCGCAGGGGAATAAGAAGAGACTTTGGAGAAAAGAAGGCTAATACCTGTGATGCATTTTGAATCACGGAGGACTCTATAAAGTATTTCTACCTAGAGGTAATACGGAACTGTTAGAATTTAACAAGGGAAGAGGGAAGATGGCATGGTCAGAATTATCCTTTAGAAAAAAATCAATTTGACAGTTGAGTAGAGAATTGATTGGAGTCGTGAAAGCCATGAAGCAGAAAGACCAATTAGGAATCTGTAACAAGAATCCAGGTAGGATATAATGAAGATCTGAAGTAATGCTATGGTTGTGTACGTAGGAAAGAAGGGATTTATCTGAGAGATATTAAAAGGGTAGAAATTAAAAATTTTGGTAATGGGTTGAATAGGTGGAATAAAAGTTTGGAGCTGTGGATGAGGTTGTAAGCATGTAAGATTAAGAGAACGGTGATGTCTACAGGTACAATAGAGAAGCTGATAAGAGAGGAGGGTTTGGGGGAAAAGATAATAAGCTGTACTTCAGACATGTTCAGTTTGAGGTACCTACTGGACATCTAGTCTGGGGTGAACATACAATAGTAATGTAGGAGTAGAGCTTAGGAAAGAGACTAGGACTAGATAAATGGATGTGGACATCATCTGAATAGAACTGATAAATGAACTCTTGGAGCTAATGAGATTACCTAATGAAACAGTAGGGGAAAAAGAGAAGAGAGTTCAGAACAAAGACATGACTATTGGGTACAGCCTGAATTAATATACAGCAACAGAAATTGAGAAGAAATAGTCAAATATATAGGGAAGAATTTTTGTTGTTCAGTTGTTTTAGTCATGTCCAATTCTTCATCTTCCCATTTGAGGTTTCCTTGGCAAAAATACTGGAGTGGTTTGCTGTAAAATGCTCCAGATCATTTTACAGATGAGAAAATTGAGGCAAAGAGGGTTAGGAGACTTGCTCGGGATCACCCAGGTAGTGAGTGTCTGAGGCCATATTTGAAGTAAGGAAGATGAATCTTCCTGACTACAGGTCTGGCATTCTATCCACTATAGCACCTAACTGTCTAAGTAGAGAATTAGGAGAAAGCATTATCACAAAAACAAAAAGAAAAGAGGATATTAAGGAAGAGATGGTAATCAAATACTATCAAAGGCTGCAAAGTCTCAGAAAGATAAAGATTGAGTACAGACCATTAGATTTGTCAATTAAGAGATCTTTGGTAAGGACAAATTTCAGTTGAATGATGATCAAGAGATCAGATCTCAAAGGGTTAAAAAGAGAGTGAGAAACAAGAAGTAGAGGTGCCGAGTATAGATTAATTTCTCAAGGGTTGTAGTCAAGAAGAGGAGGTACAGGTATAGGATGTAGGCAAGCAGAGATGGTTGATCAAATGAGGGTTTTTTGTTGTTTTGTTTTATTTTAATGAAGAGAAATGATATGATAGTATTTGTAGGCAACAGGGAGATAGTAGATAGGAAGAAACTGAAGGTCAGCCAGAGTAATGATGACAGGGGACCAAGTTGCTGTAGAACAAGGAGGGAAAGGGGATGAGGAGCACATGTAGCAGAGTTGCCCTTGGAAAGGAGAAGAGCCAGCTTTTCATTTTTCAAGGAGTAAAGCTAGAGATCGTGGCGGAATATGTCTAAATGATCTGAAAAAAGGAGGAGGAGAAAAAAGGGAACTCATGGCAAATGGCCTGTGATAGTAATGCTTCTATAATTTATCTCATGGGGTGCTACAGGGTCCAAATGAGATTCTATATTTAATACATTTTATAAACCATAAACACTATACAAATGAATGTTATTATTTTATAATTGTAAACTATTATTCCTCTTTGTCAAAGGATTACAATAAATATTTAGATGATACAAATAATCCCATATTATAGCAGTTCCCCTTTCCTACTAGTTTCAAACCCTTAATCAATTATAATCTTAATAAAATTCTAAACATATAATTAGAGTTTCATATTTTAACCTCATTTTAGATATGTAAAGGCCCAAAAAGAATAGCTTTTTTAAGAAATAGATAATCAACATTTCATAATAAGCTTTTTTCTTCTTCTTGTTCTTAGTATCTTTCTTATATAAGACTTAAAAATTATATTTTTTCATGGTCATTCCATAAAAATAATAATAAAAGTGCTATTTCATTCTGTGAAAATGCTTATTATTTAAAATGCATTAGAAGATACTTTTTTATTAAATACAGTAAAGTCAGTTTTAATATTTGTGAACTAAAAAATCTAATATCTTACCTGCAACACAATTTTTAAGAGTGCATTATATATCACTAGGTTATAAACTAAACCTGCCAGATTTGGTTTGGAAAAATCAAAGTAAGGTATTTTCTCATATTATAGTTTTATATGAATTGAGCTGCAGAATGGAATTTTATTTAAAAAGGTAATAAAAAAAGTTTCACTAAGTTAAGTTGGTATCTGTTTATCTCCTCTGTTGTCTGAACAATAAATCTACTCATATCTAAAGAATAAGCAAATACAATTCTGTATTAAGGTAGCATAAGCAATTTCAAAACTTGTCCTACAAATGCATTATTAAAATCAGTTTTATTTAGTTTTGTTTTGTTTTTCCAAAAGAAGGGAATGAAAATGAATGAAAATTAATAATGAAGAACTCCCTTGGATTTGTAAAAGTACTATGTCCATATGACAATCTTTAGGCCTGAGGATTAAGAAGTGGGAAAAGACATAGAGAAGATTCAAAAAAAATTATTTATGAATCAGTGGTTATGGGCAGCATAAGAAATATATGCCCAAATGTATCCAGCCATTCTGTAAAGCAATTTGGAAATATGCCCCAAACTGTTCAGAGACTTTGAACCAATAATGCCATTAATTGGCCTGTACCTCAAAGAGATCTGGAAAGAGAAAAAAATATCCATTATGTACAAAAAGTATTGTTAGCAGTTATTCTGTTGTAATAAAGATCTGAAAACAATGTAGGTACCCATCAATTGAAGAATAGTTAAATAAAGTATTGTATTTTATGTCATTTCACATAATGAAAGATTATTGTGGTCTGAGAAATGAGAAATAAGGGGAAATTTTTAGAGAAAACTTGGGAAATTATATGAACTGAGGCAGAGATGAGTGAATAGAACTAAGAAGACCTTTGAAAGATGTTAATAAGAGAAGAGGAGTCAAGATCCGGGGGGGGGGAGTTAACATTTTTTCTTCCTAGCCCACCTAGCATACTTCCTCCACAATAGATAACCTAGAAAATTTGCCAGACAGAATTCTGATTGGGAAAGCTAGGAAAAAATCACAGTGAGTCATTTATTTCCATCTGAGGACTGCTTAGGAAGAGGGAGTCACCTGCTAACCTTAGGGGGGAGGCTTTCCAGGACCTCAGCACATGGGTCACAGCAGTAGCCATGGGGACCATGCTAGTACCCAGGGAAGGTAAGGAATGAAAAATGAACTGTAAGGGCTAAAAGAGAACCCAGAGGAGCTCATTTCAGGAAGACAGTGAACAGAACTCTCCAGGGATCACATCACTCTGGAAGCACCAAAAACTTGTAGTCTCCTAACTGATGTAGGTAAGCTTCAGAAAGAGGTGAACATGCATAAACTCAGGATAGACATTTTCCCTATATACACACAAGAGCTAAGCAGAGCCTAATACTAATATAAAGTTCAAAGTCAAGAAACATACTGTAAAAATGAGCAAACCAAGAAGGAATCTGACCATAAAAACCTACTGTGGCAATAGGAAGCTCAAAACACAAACACACACACACACACACACACACACACACACACACACACACACACACACACAAATAATGACTTAAAAACAACCAAAGACTCACAAAGAAAAATGCAGCTTGGACACAAGCCCACTGAGAATTCTTAGTAGAATTAAAGAAAGCTCTCAAAAGAGCAATAAAAAAAAGTTTTTAAAAGCCAAATGAGAATAGTAAAGGGAAAATGGGAAAATAAATAAGATCTATGTAAAAGTTATAAAAAGAGAATTAATAGGTCCAAAATATTATAGAAGAAAATAACTATTTAAAATTAGAATTGGCCAAATTTTTTTAAAATGGCAGGCCTGGAAGCAGAAAGACCTGAGTTCAAAACTTGCCTCAGACTCTTACTGGCTACTTTACCCTGGCACATCACTTGATCTGTTTACCTTGGTTTCCTAAACTATAAAATGGGGATAACAGCACCTACTTCACAGGTTTATTGTGAAAATTAAATAAGATAATATATGCAAACGCATTTAGCACAGTGCCTGGCACATAGTAGTTACTATATAAATGTTTATTCCCTTACCTTACCTGAAAGCTTCCCTAGGTGTATTTGTCCAAGACCACAGTATTTACCAATAGGACAAACCCTGATGATAAAAAAAAATTTTTTTTTCAAAAAACAGCTCAACTGTTGCTGTGTCCCTAAGTGCATCTGACTAAAATGTATTCCCTTCTAGGACACTCAACATTTTAGAGAAATCAGGCTATGGAACTGGAAACATTTTTGAACAATTACTACCTTTCCACCTGGGGGGTGGGGGTGGAAATAAATAAATAAATATATATATATATATTTAGGCTCCCAGATCAGAGGTCTTTATAGTGTATACTTCCTCTTTTGTCTTCGATCTTTTGTGTAGTGAAGAATAGAAACCACTTCCAGTGCTTGGAAAACAAAGGGATGTCAAGAGAAGCACTCTAGTCTCCTTCTGACTTCTTACACCCAAGTCTAGCAGTCTGCTTGAACCTAATAGACACATTAAATGTTTGTTTTCTCTTTGACTTGAAAGCCAGTAATAAAAGGGATCATTATCTGAATCATTTGTTCAAGTTCTTATTGGATACAGACAACAGAAAAGAAGTCAAGTCCCCAAGCACGCCATTGGCAAAAAGCATGATATTGCTGTCGACAGTAGAATCACAGATTTCAGAGTTGGAAACAACTTTAGACGTCATCTAATCTGACTCACTTCACAGCTGAGAAAACTGAAACCTAGAGCTAGAGAGTACAAATGTGTGGGCATCTAGTGTCAATGAGTCATTGTCTCACCTCCCCTGGAATAAGTAGCATTAATCCATTTTAAAAATAATTAGGAGACATAATTAGGGAAATCTCTCTGATGATCTGATTTTTGAGATAAAGCTAACTTAGGCAAGCTATTGCTTCTTGAGAGACTGTGTGATGATGCAGGCATCCTTGTAATTAATCACTTGTGTTGGATACTGTCCTTTGTAGGCTTTGTGAGATGCTGGCACATTGTGTGGATTTAGATGCACTTAGATTCTTCCTATTTAGAATTGATCCCAAAAACTCTGTTTGGTCCATAGGTACCCAGAAGAGCAAAGTCACTCAGGAAAGGGCTCTGCTGGTCTATGGGAAACAGGATTACAAAATCATTGAATCACAGATGACTTGGAGAGAACTATCATGTCCCCTATGAATATTTTCTAATCCAAACAAGGCCAGTCCTTATCCCAGTTTTCAGATGTCTTTATTCTGAACTCTCTTCTCTTTTTCCTCTTCTGTTTTATTAGGTAATTTCATCAGCCTCAAGGGTTTAATTATCAACTCTATTCATTATTCTAGTAGCCTTCCTCTGAACACTTTTTAGCAAATCCATGTCCTTCTTATACTGCTGTGCCAGAACTAACTCAGTTCTCAAGAAGAGGTTTGATGAGGGCAAAGAGCAGAGTAAAATCACCTGGAAACTACAGGAATCCTTCCACATCACAACATCTCCTTCACAATTTGGATATACCATGTCAGCATAAGAAATTAAATGGGAATGGGAGGGTATAGAAGCTGCAGACAACATGAGGTCAGCAGACAACAAAGAAGTTTTTTAGAAATTCAAAAATATAAAAAATATATTTTATATCAAATAATGTCAATATATTTTTATCTTTTAATACCATCAATAAACACAATTTCTTTTTAAAGTTAAAATAAGTAAAAATTTTAAGTTTGAAAAAAATGCAAAAGCCAGCAGACAACACATACATGTTAGAAATGTAGAAATATCTTAATATTTACATACATATAGCCCATGCCAAGTATTTAACCCAAATTTTAGAATAAAGTATTGTAAACACTCCATAAAAGAAAAAAAAATCCAGACTTCTATGATACAATGGGAAGGCCAAGAATTTTACATGGATTTTCCAGATGGTGTGGCCACCATGCCCCTAACTCCTGCAATGTGGAACGGATGCCTACATACCTCTGTCATTAGCTTGTTACAACACTCCCGAGTCAAGTTTTCAGTTGACTAAAATCCCTAAAGCTTTTTAAAAATTAAACTGCTATATAGTCATGCTTCCTTCATCTCATGCAAGTAAAGTTGTTTTTTGTATACAAAAGTATAAGATTTTGCACACAACCCTATTAAATGTTATCTTATCAGATTCAGTTTCAGGCTGCTATGATCTTTGGATTCCAATTCAGTTTCCATTATATTACCTTATATCTCATTAGCAAATCTAATGAACATCCATGCATTCATCCAAGATTGTTAAAAAATAAATAAATAAAAGATCAAACTCCATATGACTGAATATAGATCCCTGAGGCACTCCATTGGAGATCTCCTTCCACATTGACATTTAACCATTTATTATTTATTACTTTATAAAGTCTGGTGACTCAGTAGTTATATCAAATTCCATGTTGTTGCAGTTCACGCAATCATGAAGTTTTTGTATTTTATCAATTTATAGGTAAATCGATTTGACAGGCATTTAGGAAGCACCCACTATATGCCAAGCCCTATGGTAGGTGCAAGAGGTCTATAGGGGGAAAAATAGGCCCTTCCTTCAGGGAGCTTATTCTGGGCTAGGAGAGAGACTATAATATTGATAAACAGGGAGAAACATGAGCACATGTTTTAGGGAAGCACATAGGAGAAAGTTCTGTTTGTGATGATCTGGGGGGAAATGGTCATTTTTATATACAAGAAAGGCTTTGGATGAGTTTACACCCTTGTTAGGAAAAGTGAAGCCTCTTAACTTAATATATACTTATGAGATATCAAGATCCCCCCCCCCATGATCATTGATTTAAGAGCAGAAAAGACCTTTTATGCTATCTATTCCATCTCCTCCTCTGTACAAATAAGAACATTTAGGCTCAGAGATTTTAAGACCACAAGTGTAGTAAATATATTTTGTTTTGCTTAGTCGTTTTTCAATCATGTCTGACTCTTCATGACCCCATTTGGAGATTTCTTAGCAAAGTTACTGGAGTAGGTTGCAATTTGCTTCTCCAGCTCAAACTGAAGCAAACAGGGTTAAGTGATGTACCTGTGGTCTCACTGATAGAAAGTGTCTGAAGCCAGGTTTGAACTCAGGAAGCAGGATCTTCCTGATTGCAGGCTGTGCACTCTATCCACTGTGCCACCTAACTTCCCATCAAGTGAGAAGTAATAGAGCTAGGATGTGAATCCAGGCTTTCTGCTGCAAATCTAACTCTTCCTTTGCACTTCACTGTCTTCCATTTTGGCAAACATATTGAAAAGGTTCAGATAGCTATGACAATAGAAAGTGAGATGCAATTTGTGGAGACAAAAACTTAAAATTATAGACATTTTTTTTTACTAATGCTGATTTGCTTTAGTTCCCATGTTTAGAGATAATAATGTTGTCTTAAGCCATGACATATATAGAAAGCCTATACATAGCTAAAAATATGTTGTACATCCATACACAGCTCAGACTGTGATTTATAACAACTTCAAGGCAATCTTCTATCTGTAGTTAATTACCCTGAAGGATAGCTATGAAAGAGTGTGAATGTCCAAAGATACTGGTCCCTCGTATACTTAAGAACAAAAGTATTTTCTTGCCCCCTTTCTTTCTAGTAGGAGCTAATATTCTTCTATCCCATTTGTAATTATTTCCAATTACCTGTATGACTTTAGGCAAGCAATTTTGCTTACCTAGACCTCTGTTTCTTTTTCTATAAAAAGGGTAGAACTAAACAATCTCTAAAGTTCCTTTTAGAACTAAATCCTATGATTCTATATTTTTTTTCAAAAGTAATAAAAATTTGAGTGTGTACTTGAAGATTTCTTTTATCTCCCAAATTTTCCCTTCATTTTCTGTTGCCATATCTATCTGGATCCTTTTATCCAATTTAAAAAATAATAGTAAATGAATAATATGGAAATGGGTTTGAGTGATAATATATGTACATATATATATATATATGCATAACCCAGTGGAATTGTTTGTCATCTCTGGGAGTAGGGAGGGAAGAAAGGAGGGAGAAAACATGAAGCATGCAACCATGGAAAAAAATTTTTAAATAAAAATAAAATGAAATAAAATAATAGTTGCTGGCTTAGAAAGCTGCACTTAAAATCTTTAATAGTTGAGTTTGTGATATGTGTATGATGAACAATTTTTAAAGCAATTTCTTTAAATACGTATTATTATTTAAGCCACACTATAGATTCTTTGTGGTAGGATGCATCAAGTTCAGTGGCATGATTTCTTGTTGCTGTCAAAAGATCAGCCTTGTGTCATACATCATGGAGACATTGCCAGTCAGAAGTCTTAGGGCTTCTTTAGAGAAACACAAACCTATGATAATATCTCATCATTCCTTTAGTTGACATGAATGGAACACAATCACCATTGAGGAACCATCACCACAGTTAAATAAGCATATCTTAAACAGCCCAAGGAAGCATGGGCACATGAATAGGGCAATATGAAAATAGCCATATTAATAAGAAGGTTCCATAATTTCTCCTCAGTTTTCACCCCCACCTGATACACCACATAAACTACAGTTAGTGATTTATCCAAAAAAGAATGTCTAATTTCTCCCTACCATTTTCCCTATTTTCTTCAAAAAATAATTTCATAGGAGAAATTCCATGTCTCTACAGCTAGGATACTACTCATATAAAACCTCATACCTGGAGGAACTGCAATTTTTATATTTTTTTTATCCTTACTCAACTGGCTCTGTGTGTGTGTGTGCGTGCGCTCGTGTGCATGTGCGTGGGCATGCTCCCTATAGGTCAAGAGCTTAGGTACTGACATGAGAAAAAGGTGTCTTGACAAGAATCTGCTCCTGAGAGACTGGCACCTGAAGGGACTTCATTGTTTCAGTAGTTGCCTATAGATGACAAGGAATTAGTACAGTTATTGGTTATAGACCCTTTTAATGAGAATTGTCTTCAGGTTAGGCTGTTTAATTTTTTTCTAAGCTGAAGTTTTGAGGAATAACTCATATCTATAGCCAAGACATAGAAAAATCTTGTATCTCATTCATCATCATCACATATTTATTAAGCACTACAATATACGTAGAGGAAGCCAAAAAAACAAAATTATCATCTTAGACTACATTAAGATATACAAGACTTCCAGGAAACTGGAGTGGTTTGTCATTTCCTGCTCCATCTCATTTTACAGATGAAGAAAATGAGGTAAATAGGGATGAGTGATTTGCCCCAGCTCACACAGCTAGTAAACGTCTGAGGTCAGATTTGAACTCAGGGAGATTGCAAGCCCAGCATTCTATCCACTGTACCCCCTAGCTGCCCACTTAATGGTTTATGAAGGTGTTGAAGAGCTTTCTTTATTTGTGCTTCCATATATATTTTCTTAATTAAAACCTTGGACAATGAATCTTTCTGAGCTTGTTTCCTCACCTGTAAAAAAGGGGAGTTGGATTAAATATCCACTGTAACCCCTTCCAGTTCCCTGATGGCCACATGAGGAATGAAGGCTTTTCCCACCTCTTTTTCTCTATGCACAGATTACCTGTTGTATTTAACTGTGGTTTTCACAAAGAATTTGTTTCTTCTCCTTTAAATTATCCTTTTCTGTTTTTTGTTGGTTATTATTTCCATTTTAAAGTTGAGGAAACTAGGATAAATTTAAATAGCTTACCCAACATCATATAGCTAATAGTTGTCTAATTCTAGATTTGAACTCAGTTCCTCTTAACTCCAGACTCAGTCGTCTTTCCAAAAGCACAACTTAATTATACTTTTGTAAAGTGTAGCACTTCCTAGCGGGGACTTTTTTCATATTTATATGAAAATTTTAATTTTTGAAAATATGTTTGAAATACTCCAGTGTCCCTGCCCAAAATTTATAGGGAAATAGAACTATTTTTTAAATCAAATTAATTACAAATACAGATTTAGAAAAACCTGCCTCACAATGGCTTTGCAAGTAAAATGAGTTTAAATGTTCTCATTAATTTGGGCCTGCTGAGTTCTTCCATGTTTTCTCATGTTTTGCCCCATTTGGAGTGGCTTTATGCCATTCTATTACTTTTTAAATAATAATAACAACAACAACAATAAAATGCTCTTTACCTTATTCTTTACCTTATTATTTTCCTTCTCAAACCCTCTTACATTTCCTTCTTGTCACCAGAGGAGAGAAGGTGCAGTACAATGACTGCCAACACTAAAGCAAAGTCTGCATCTCCAATCATTTTTCTTTCTTTTTTGCAAGAAAATCAGGTTACCCCTACCTGAAGGGAAGCTGGAGCTACAGGGAAAACATTAAATTGCTTTGTTACCTGTATTTCCCTCTACTTTTTTCTTCATCTCTTGAGCTCTCTGGCATTTTTCTCTGGTATTTTTTCCTCCTCAATCCTCTCATTCATTTACCTTATTATGAAAGTTCATTTCTGATGCTCCTACTTTTCATTGGACTCAACATCCCTGATGTGCTATATGAAGAGGTTGGAATGACATTTAAGAAGAAAAATTCAAGCAGAGTCAATATATGGATATGACAAAACAGGAATAAGTAGATTCCTAGGAATCTGGCCTAGGAATTAGGAAATTTGGCCCTTTGACCTCAACATCTTGAAAGCTTTGAGATCTCATTGCATAGATATCTTAGGAAGGAGAAAATATCATATATGAAAAAATCAGTGATTATATTATTACTCCTCAAACTGATTGAGTGAGTTTACTCAATCAAACAAATAAGCAAATATTTTAATAGTATCTAGTAGACAGTCCTTCCTACCTATTAGGCATTGTGCTCACTACCAGGTATCCAGGTAAAAAGAAGTCTCCAGGACCTTACATTCTGATGGTGGAGACAATCAGTACTTAGCAATATACACAACTTGCATAAATAAATACAAACTTTAAATGGTTAAATTGGTTGATTTATTTGTTTGTTGTCCTTTGAACTCAGAGAGGGCAAGAATAATGTTTCTGAGTGATGTTCTTTGACTTACACATAAACTTGATTTGAGTGAGGAGAGTTGCACAAAGTTGTCTCTCTTCCAAAGTCATTGAAGTCAAGTAGCAAGACAAAACTCAAGATGACTGGCAGTGGTTCAGGATGCAATGGATGACCTTGGCTTCTTTCATATCTAACCAATATGTAAGCCCTCAACAGCCTCTGTTTGCATTGCCTTTAAGACCATTGGAACAAATTGCTCTTTTTTGCCCCTTCTGATGGAGGAAGCCTTCACATGCTTGAAGTAGACATCCTCCTAAGCCATTGACCAGTTAGAGGTCTATAAAGTTGCTCTCAACATGATTTAACCCTCCTGCTGAAATGGTTTATGGGGACATGGCCACTAATCATGTTCTAGCTTCTTGGAGTAACAGGTGAAAATTAGGTGGTTGATGGACACCAAAAGAAGAAAGAAGTCCTCACACCTGAGGTACTAGTTTTTCTTGAATATTTCCTACCAAAGTAGTTAAATAGAAGATAGTTAGCTAGAGAAAGCATTAAAAGTTTGGGGGAGAGGAGGAATCAGGAAAGTCCTATGCTGAAGATACTGCTCTGAGTTATCTTAAGTGAAAAGAGAAACTCGTTGAGTTAGAAATTTGAAGGAAATTCACTCCAGTCATGTGAGACATCTATTGTAAAGTCATGAAGATAAGAAATTGAAATTTGTATGTGAGGCATAGAAAGATGAATTTGACTAGATCACAGAAAATGGAAGGGGGTGTAAGGTCCAGTGAATCTTTAAAGGCCAGATGTGCAGCATTTTGGGTGTTAAATAAAAGTGTTTATATTTTACCCTACAGATGCTATGAAGTGACTTAAGATGATTAAGTAAGTGGGTTACATGGTCAGATGTGAACTTAAGTAAAATTCCTTTGGCAGCTTTCGTGACAGTGAATTACTGCTTATGTAGAGGAAAGATGTAAGAAAGACAGGAAGGGGCCAGGTTATGAGAATATAAGTCAAATAGAGGATTTTATAATTGATTCTAGAGGTAATAGGAAGCCACTGCAATTTATTGAATGGGGGAAGGTAGTGAGTGAAATGTTCAGACATATTTTAGAAAAATAAATATGGCAGCTGAGTGGAGGATGAATTGGACTGTGATTAGGTATACCTGCCAAATGGGTATTTCAATAGTCTAGAATAGGACTTCCGGTCAAGATTGTGGCTTAGAGACAGCGAAAGTTCAGACCTCTGAAATCCCTTCCTTACCAATCACAAACTGAATGCTCCCAGGACACTGAAATTCAAACTGAACAACAGGATAGACCTGGGGAACCCTCCTCCTGGACCTGGATCAAAAGGTATGGCCCCCCCAAAAGCCAGAACCCAAGATCACTCGGACCTAAGGGGTAGGCAGAAGGAAGGTCCCAGGACCCATCCCCCCAACCCAGAGTGCTGAGCCCACGGCAGCAGAGGGAACCTCAGGGCCAGCAAAATGGCCTCAGGGCTGGCTATTCTGAAGGACTCACCTTGAAAGCAACCTGTCTCCAGGGCGCCCAACACAGATGGCAGGGAAACATAGAGAGAAGGGGGAAGCCTGTAACCCCCTGGCTGGGTCCCTCCATCTGAGTCTCAAGGGAGGCTCCAGCTTTAGGGCACCAGCTGAACCCAATCCCATCAGGAGCCCTCAGAGCTTCTGAAAGGACAGAAACCTCAGGGCCGGCAAAGGGGTTGCTCCAAAGGGCATTCCTTGAAAGTAACCTGGGCTAGACTCAGGGCACTCAACACAGACTGTAGAGAAGTTTTGTTTTGTTTTTTTGCTTCAGGGCTCATTCGGCCCAAACCAGCTGAACCTAATCCCATTAGGAGCCCTCAGAGCCCAGGGAGGCCACAACCCCTCCCCCCTTAGAGAGCAGGGTCTTCTGAAAGAACAGAAACATAGAGGCGGAGTCAAGATGGTGGCCTAGAAGGAGCATAGACCTGGCAGCCTAGCCAGAGCTTTGGAGATCCTCCATATTTGCTCCAGCCATCCAGGAAGTTTAGAACTCAGAGCAAACCCAGCCCAACCAAGCTGAACTTAATCCCATCAAAAGTCTCCAGAACACAGGGAAGCCCAGGCTCCCCACCTACCTTCATTGACTACTAGACTTTAAGCCAATCAAAAGCCTCCAGAGGACAGGGAAGCTCAAACCCCCAACAACCCTCCCCCAGAGACTACACCAAGATATCTTCTGTTAAAGCTCCAAGAGGGGAGACTGATAGAAGTGCCAAAAAAAAATGAGAGGAACAAGAGCACAGACAAATATGGGGAGTAAAGAAAGGGTGAATTTGAGCAAACAACAGAAAAAGAAGAAAGAAACTACAATAGACAGCTACTACTCAGCAAATGGAACCGGGGGGGGGGGGGGGGGGGGGAGATCAGCAAACAATAAACCAGAAATCCCAGCGAATTGGATACAGGCTGTGGAAGAACTCAAAACACAACTAAGAGAGGCTGAAGACAATTGGGAAAAGAACTTAAAAATTAAGATAAGTCATCTGGAAACAGAGGCACTTGAACTAAAAGGAGAAAATAGTGTATTGAAAGCCAAAATCAACCAGCTGGAAAATGAGGCAAAGGAGATGAATGATGAGGTAAAGAGGATGAAAGACAATCTTCAAAGAAAATCAGACCAGAAGGAAAAGAATGACCAAAAAGCCAGAGAGGAAATCCAATCTTTAAGAACCAGAATACAACAAATGGAATTAAGTGACCTCACAAGGCAGCAGGAAACTATAAAACAAAACAAAAAGAATGAAAAAATTGAGGAAAATGTGAAGCATCTCATTCACAAAACATATGATTTAGAAAATCATTCAAGAAGAGACAATTTAAGAATAATTGGACTACCAGAAGACCATGACAAAAGAAAAGAGCCTGGACATAATACTAGAGGAAATTATCCAGGAAAACTGTCCCGAGATCCTAGAAAGTAGAGATTGAAAGAATCCACAGATCACCCCCTGTATTTAATCCCCAACTGACAACACCAAGAAATGTTATAGCCAAATTAAAAAACAATCAGATGAAAGAAAAGATATTACAAGCTGCCAAGAAGAAGCCATTCAGATACCATGGAAACACGGTGAGGTTAACACCGGATCTGGCTGCATCCACACTGAAGGACCGAAAGGCATGGAATACGATATTCTGGAAAGCAAGGGAACTAGGTCTACAACCAAGAATAAAATACCCATCAAAACTGACTATATTCTTACAGGGGAAAGTATGGTCATTCAACACAACAGAAGAGTTCCAAGCATTCATAAATAAAAGACCAGACCTGAACAGAAAATTTGATGTCCAACCACAGAACTCAAGAGAATCATCAAAAGGTAATTAAAAAAGAGGAAAAAAAAAAACAAACAAAACAACAACAAAAAGATTTTAAGAGACTCAATAAGTTAAAATGATATATGTATCCCTATAAGAAAAGAGGTCATTGGTAACTCTTAAAAACTGTTGCTATCACCTGAGCAGCTAGAAGAATTACACTCAGAGGGAACAGTGACAAACTGAATAGGATGAAAGGACAAGACATAAATTGATATATCGATATATATATGTATATATATATATATATATACATGACTAGAGCTATAAAAAAGAGGTTATGACTAAAAGAAATGGGAAAAGAAACAAATGGGGGTAAATTTATATGTCACAAAGAAGCTCATGGAGGGAGGGGGAGAACATCAATACACTGGAAGGGTAAAGAGGTTGGAGATAGGAAATACTCAACTCTTACGTACTTTGAAACTGACCCAAAGTGGGAAGAACAATCCAATCCATTGGGGAAGAGAATAGATCTGCGCCCTATAGGGGAGTAGAAGGGTAAAAAATGGACTGGTGGGGAGGGAAGCAGTACAAGAGAGGGAGAGGGCGGGGGGGGGGGATTTTAAAAAGACTACAGGGGAAAATAAGGGAGGGAATAAGAAGGGAGGGGGGTAGACAGGGAAGTAAAATAAGGGGGGAACTAGGGGGACTGACTATAAACAAACATTGGTATAGAAGGAAATAGTGAAAGAAGAAAAGGCAGGACCAGGAATAGAAATCAAAATGCTGGGAAATACACAGCTAGTAATCATAACTCTGAATGTGAATGGAATGAACTTACCCATAAAATGCAAGTGAATAGCAGAGTGGATTAGAATCCAAAACCCTACCATGTGCTATCTGTAAGAAACACACATGAGGAAGGTAGATACGCATAGGGTGAAAGTAAGAGGATGGAGCCAAATCTATTGGGCATCAAATGATAAAAAGAAGGCAGGAGTAGCAATCATGATATCGGACAAAGCCAAAGTAAAAATAAATCTAGTTAAAAGAGATAGGGAAGGTAATTACATCCTGATAAAAGGCAGTATAGACAACGAGGAAATATCTGTACTCAATATGTATGCCCCAAATGGCAGAGCATCCAAATTTTTAAAGGAGAAACTAGAGGAGCTCAAGGATGAAATAGATAGAAAAACTATACTAGTGGGAGATCTGAACCTTCCCCTATTCGAACTAGATAAATCAAATCAAAAAATAAATAAGCAAGAGATGAGAGAAGCAAATGAAATCTTAGAAAAATTAGAGTTAGTAGACATATGGAGAAAAATAAATAGGGACAAAAAGGAATACACCTTCTTTTCGGCAGTACATGGTACATTCACAAAAATTGACCATGTACTAGGGCACAAAATCATTGCAAACAAGTGCAAAAGGGCAGAAATAATAAATGCAACCTTCTCAGACCACAATGCAATAAAAATAATAATTAGTAAGGGTACATGGAGAGATAAATCAAAAATTAATTGGAAATTAAACAATATGATTCTCCAAAACCAGCTAGTTAAAGAACAAATCGTAGAAATAATTAATAACTTCATTGAAGAAAATGACAATTATGAGACATCCTTTCAGAACCTATGGGATGCAGCCAAAGCAGTACTCAGGGGGAAATTTATATCCTTGAGTTCATATATAAACAAATTAAGAAGGGCAGAGGTCAATGAATTGGACATGCAAATTAAAAAACTAGGAAGTGAACAAATTAAAAATCCTCAAATGAAGACTAAAATCAAAGGAGAAATTAATAAAATTGAAAGTCAAAGAACTATTGATTTAATAAATAAGACTAGAAGCTGGTACTTTGAAAAAACAAATAAAATTGACAAAGTACTAGTCAGTCTAATTAAAAAAAGGAAAGAAAAAAACCAAATTGACAGTATCCAAGATGAAAAGGGAGACCTCACCTCTAATGAAGAGGAAATCAAGGCAATCATTAAAAACTACTATGCCCAATTATATGGCAAAAAATATGGCAATCTAAGTGATATGGATGAATATTTACAAAAATATAAATTGCCTAGGCTAAAAGAAGAAGAAATAAGTTACCTAAACAACCCCATATCAGAAAAAGAAATTGAACAAGCCATCAAAGAACTCCCTAAGAAAAAATCTCCAGGTCCAGACGGATTCACAAATGAATTCTATCAAACATTCAAAGAACAGCTAAGCCCAATACTATACAAACTATTTGACAGAATAAGATAAGAAGGGGTTCTACCAAATTCTTTTTACGACACAAACATGGTACTGATCCCAAAGCCAGGCAGGTTAAAAACAGAGAAAGAAAACTATAGGCCAATCTCCCTAATGAATATAGATACAAAAATCGTAAATAGGATACTAGCAAAAAGACTGCAGCAAGTCATCACAAGGGTCATCCACTATGACCAGGCAGGATTCATACCAGGAATGCAAGGATGGTTCAATATTAGGAAAATCATCTACATAATTGACCATATTAATAAGTACACTGACAAAAATCACATGATTATCTCAATAGATGCAGAAAAAGCCTTTGATAAAATACAATACCCAGTCCTATTGAAAACACTAGAAAGTATAGGAATAGAAGGACCTTTCCTAAAAATAATAAACAGTATATATCTAAAACCATCAGCAAACATCATCTGCAATGGGGAAAAACTAGAAGCCTTCCCAATAAGATCAGGAGTAAAGCAAGGATGCCCATTATCACCTCTATTATTTAACATTGTACTAGAAACACTAGCAGTAGCAATTAGAGAAGAAAAAGAAATTGAAGGTATTAAAATTGGCAATGAGGAGACCAAGCTATCACTCTTTGCAGATGATATGATGATTTATTTAAGGAATCCTAGAGAATCAACCAAAAAGTTACTCGAAATAATCAACAACTTTAGCAAAGTTGCAGGATACAAAATAAACCCTCATAAGTCATCAGCATTTCTATATATCTCCAACCCAGTACAGCAGCAAGAATTAGAAAGAGAAATTCCATTTAAAGTCACCCGAGACAATATAAAATATTTAGGAATCTATCTGCTGAGACAAACACAGGAACTATATGAACACAACTACAAAACACTCTCCACACAATTAAAACTAGATCTAAACAATTGGAAAAACATTGATTGCTCATGGGTGGGATGAGCTAACATAAGAAAAATGACCATCTTACCCAAACTTATCTATCTATTTAGTGCCATACCCATTGAACTACCAAAAATCTATTCTACTGAATTAGAAAAAACCATAACAAAGTTCATTTGGAAGAATAAAGGATCAAGGATATCCAGGAAAATAATGAAAAAAATACAAAGGAGGGGGCCTTGCAGTCCCAGATCTCAAACTATATTACAAAGCAGCAGTCATCAAAACAATTTGGTACTGGCTAAGAGACAGAAAGGAGGATCAGTGGAATAGACTTGGGGCAAATGAGCTCAGCAAGACAGTCTATGACAAACCCAAAGACCCCAGCTTTGGGGACAAAAATCCACTATTTGATAAAAAACTGCTGGGAAAATTGGAAGACAGTGTGGGAGAGATTAGGTTTGGATCAACACCTCACACCCTACAGCAAGATAAACTCATAATGGGTGAATGACTTGAACATAAAGAAGGAAACTATAAGTAAATTAGGTGAACACAGAATAGTACACATGTCAGACCTTTGGGAAGGGAAAGATTTTAAAACCAAGCAAGACTTAGAAAGAGTCACAAAATGCAAAATAAATAATTTTGACTACATCAAATTAAAAAGTTTTTGTACAAAAAAACCAATGTAACTAAAATTAGAAGGAAAGCAACAAATTGGGAAACAATCTTCATAGAAACCTCTGACAAAGGTTTAATTACTCATATTTATAAAGAGCTAAATCAATTGTACAAAAAATCAAGCCATTCTCCAATTGATAAATGGGCAAGGGACATGGATAGGCAGTTCTCAGATAAAGAAATCAAAACTATTAACAAGCACATGAAGAAGTGTTCTAAATCTCTTATAATCAGAGAGATGCAAATCAAAACAACTCTGAGGTATCACCTCACACCTAGCAGATTGGTCAACATGACAGCAAAGGAAAGTAATGAATGCTAGAGGAAATGTGGCAAAGTAGGGACATTAATGCATTGCTGGTGGAGTTGTGAATTGATTCAACCATTCTGGAGGGCAATTTGGAACTATGCCCAAAGGGCAATAAAAGACTGTCTGCCCTTTGATCCAGCCATAGCACTGCTGGGCTTGTACCCCAAAGAGATAATAAGGAAAAAGACTTGTACAAGAATATTCATAGCTGCACTCTTTGTGGTGGCCAAAAATTGGAAAATGAGGGGATGCCCTTCAATTGGGGAATGGTTGAACAAATTGCGGTATATGTTGGTGATGGAATACTATTGTGCTAAAAGGAATAATAAAGTGGAGGAATTCAATGGAGACTGGAACAACCTCCAGGAAGTGATGCAGAGTGAGAGGAGCAGAACCAGTAGAACATTGTACACAGAGACTGACACATTGTGGTACAAGAGAACATAATGGACTTCTCCAGTAATGGCTTTACAATGTCCCTGAACAATCTGCAGCGATCTACGAGAAAAAAAAAAAACTATCCTCAAGCAGAGGACAAACTGAGGGAGTAAAAACACCGAGGAAAAGCAACTGCTTGACTATAGAGGTTGAGGGGACATGATCGAGGAGAGACGCTAAATGAGCACCCTAATGCAAATACCAACAACAAGGAAATGGGTTCAGAGCAAGGACACATGTGATACCCAGACGAATCGCATGTCGGCTAGAGAAGGGGTGGCAGGGGCCGGGGGGGGGGGGGAAGGGGGCAGGAAAAGAAAATGATCTGTTTCAAATGAATAATGTATGAAAATGACCAAATAAAATAATGTTTAAAATGAAAAAAATAGTCTAGGAATAAGGTGATGAAGGTCTTTATCAGAGCAACGACAGTGTCACAGAAGAGATGGGGACATGTGCTAGAGATTATATGAAGGTAAAAAATAGAACTTGACATATTTATGGATATGAGAGATGAGAGAAAGTGAAGAGTTAAATTTGACATTTAAGTTTTGAACCCATATGTCTGAGAGGATAGTGGTACTCTTGACAATAAAAAACTAAAAATAGAGGACTGGAGTGGGACAGAATATTGATTTTAATTTTGAGTATATTAAATTTAAGATGTATTTGGAATAGCCAGTTAGATATGTCTAATAGGCAGCTGGAGATGCCAAAATGAAAATGAGGATGGTAGACCTTAAAATTTTTGGTGCTTCTATTTTAACATTATGTAAAGAGTATTTCTACTTAACAATTGTGTACTATTGAAAGAGCTAAGAGAGGATGAAGAATCAGAGAGAAGAGCAAGCCCTACATAAGCTGTTAATCTATACACCATTTCTCCTATTGAAGAAACAGTCCCCCCAACTTGTAAGCAAGGAGTTTGCCTAAAGCCTAGATCACTAAGTTATAGACAAGGTCTTTACTAATAACACAACTTCTAAAGATAAGCTAGCATCCTTGAATTTTGATGTCTTGATGTCATCCATTATGCCTGAAAGACATGAGCAAATGTACCCAAATTTCAGAATGCCAAAGAACCTAGATCATATCAGTATGATCTCAGATTCTTAAAGTGTTGGTATAACATATATGTGTATAACATATACAGATAAACATACACATATTACATATGTGAATGTTTAATATATAAATATATAATACAGTGTTGAATTTGGGGATAGATACTTCAATAATGGTGGAAGTATATTTGATTAGATAAAGAAACAGTCTAATCACATAATAGAACTTATATAGCACTTTTAGATTTGCAAAGCCTTTTATAAGTATTATTCCATTTGATACTCACAACAATCCTGGGAGGTAGATGCTATTATTGACCCCCACCCCTTACAGATGAGGAAACTATCACTAGGCTTCTATAACCTTCTCTGACCTCCGTCTTTTTTACTCCATTGCTCCAGAGTAATCATTGCTGCTACTTTTTCTCAGAAGAAAAATTTAACTTAATGATAGGTCTTATATTTTCAGAAAGCAAGGAACAAATTTTTTGTCTTTAAGAGGTACATTGCCCTCAGTCTCCTCAAAACAAACTAGAAAGATTGCCAGGATGCTAAATAATTTCTAGGGTTGCTCAAACCACCTTCAAAAATATACTCAAAGTAATTTACTCCACAGTAACCACCATGATTACATAATGATTCTTAACTCCTCCTTATAGAGCATGTAGGTAATATAGTGAATAGAATACTGAGTCTGGAGTCAGAAAGATTGAAGTTTAATTCTGGCTTCAGACATTTAGCTATGTGACTTCATGCTCAGTTTCCTCAACTGTAAAATGATACATAAAAGCACCTACCTCCCAGGTTGTTGTAAGGATAAAAAGAGATCATATTTGTAAAGCATTTAGCCCAGTGCCTGGTATATAGCAAGAACAAAATAAGTGCTTATTTCCCTCCCCCTCCAAAGCTCCTTAAACAATCAACATTTAATGAAATAACAATATATTTCCAGATATTATGGACATATTCTATTTATAAATGCATTATACTGAATACTATTTTCAGTGTATTTTGTAGTCTCATCAGTTTTCTCCCCATCAACCACCATAACCCAAATACTGACTTGCCCAGCCCCTTGGGTTTTAAGTATTTTGCTTTACCTGAGATTCAAACTCCAGTTTGGAATTCCCACAAAACTGGACTCAGACCATGGGAGTCACTTTACTCAATCAATATTAAATGAAATTTATAAAAATCTAGGAATACAAGCAACATACTTAAATACAAGCAATATACAACACTGTATAATCCCCAAAGTTCAGGGCAAGTGGAGAGATTAAATAAAGACATCAAAACATTGATAGGAAAATTTTGTGCAGAAACACACCAAAAATGGACAGACATTCTACAATTAGTTCTGTTCCATCTAAGAACAAGACCCTGTGAGGATCTGCACATCTCTCCATTTAAGATGCTATGTGGACATGCAATTTGGCAAGGAAGGACTTGTAAACCAGCTTACATTGCAATGATTGGAGGAGATTGTCAATTAACAAAATATATACAAGGTTTACAAACAAGAATAGCAGAGTTGCATGAAATGGGCTTGATACAACAAACAGTACCCCTGGATTACAATTTGCACAACATCAAACCAAGAGACAAAGTATACTTTAAAATTTTCAATAGAAAATTGGCTACAGACATAAAATGGACTGGACTACATGAAGTATTGTTTACTACACCAACAGCTATAAAAATTGCAGGGAAAGACTCATGGTTCCACTGTTCTCACATAAAACTAGAAAAATCCAGCATCACTGTAATAGACATAGAAGGAGAAGAGAGTTACACAAAAGATACTGGTGAGAAATGAAAACAAAAACTGATTAACATCAACAAGTACACCATAAAGAAATAATAGTGGCACATAATGTTCGAGACAACGAGATCCCAGCAGTAAAGTATGCCACAGCAAGAAGTCAACTTTCCAGTCAGGGGAAAAAGCATCCCAGAAGAAAATATTTTAAACCACCTTAGAGGAAGAGATTTTAAAGCATCACAGAGGAAAAGCATCAAGAAAAGCTGTGAGAGAGAAGAAACAAAGAGAAAAAGCTGAAATGGACAGCTAAGACTGAACTTTGTAAATTTGTTTATATAAGAAGAGGAAAGATAGAAAACAGGACTTATATATAAGACTGAATGCAGCAAAAGCATAAAACAAAATTAATTTCACATATTAGGGAAATGGCATTCAACACTACATAACTTGGAAGGAAGAAGAGATCTATCAGTCAACATGAGAAGTAGAAATCTAAAGAAACTTGATAAGTATTAATTCAACACAACACTATTAGACACAAAGCACAAAATCAAAAACTGACATATATTGGGAGACCTTATTTAAATAAACAACTATCTGGAATTGTATTTATACAAAATGTAAATATGTATATAGTTAGTTCCATAAGGTCTTAGGCAAATAGAAAGACAAATCGATATTTCTATTTGACCGACATCAAGATTACAGAACTATGTATATTATTGTATTATATGTAAATAATCTCTATAAATAATGTACATACTATAATTAGGCTAGTAACATAGTGATAGAGTCTGTAAATATTTAGCATAGTATGTATATATTTTGTACATAAGATTAGGTTATAGATTAGACTAGGGATTTAGAGAATAGTTATAATAAATAGGGAATAGATTAGGAGTAAGTTAAGCATAGCTTAGACAGTTAGTTATACTTAGGAATAGACTTAAGCTACATTTGCAGATAGATAGTAAACTGTTAATTGTTTATTGTAAAGCTGATGCTGAAATTGTGTTTAATGTAAATATAAATAGATACATTAGTTTGAAAATAATTATAAACATATAAAATGGGGAAAATATTTGTATTGGTTTAACATAGCAAGAGTAAGTAGCATGAGCACTAAGATTCAAATTTCTTTGTAGTGGTTTTGTTCAAACATTTATTGTACTAAATTTATTGTAAAACCCTAAAACTACCCTTACCCAAATGTTCCTGCATAGAATTCCTTAGAGTAGATAAAGTTATCATAGAATAGTGATAGAGTAATTGAAGGAAGTTTATTATTTTGGGGGGAGTAGTTAGAAATTAGATTTAGTAACTTAGTAAGTATAATACATATAAGTGACTTTGGTAAAGTCACAGCAAAAAAAGGGACAATTGTGGAAAGGAAAATTGAATCAAGCTCTGGATTTTCTGCCACTGAGTTGGCACAAACAGCAGTTCGAAGGTTCGAGTGAAATTGATGGACAACAATGACAGTTTGTGGGGGGAGGGGACTTGGAGAGTGACAGTTGGTCTCCTGTCTCTCTTTCCTGGCCTCAGACTGGTAGGAGTGCTCTCTCCTTGTCTCAGGATAGAAGTATCTCTATTCCTGGACTTTTCCCAACTGTGGACTCTACCTGGATTCCTGTGATCATGTCATTGAACAAAAGGATTTAAGGGGAGAAGATTGAACTGTAAGGCCAGTCTTTAGGGGCATCAACTGGAAGAGACAGGCCCAACCAGCTCTAAAAGTCAGAACCTTTTCTTCCTCTTGCTGTCTACTACTAAAGACTTTGAACTTAAGAAAGCTAGCACAGATATAGCATAGAAAGTAATAAAAGAAACCCTCCACCAGCCTGAAAGACCTGGCCTCAGCTCAAAAACTGAGACTCAAACCCCATCTAGGGAAATCCCAATTCCCTCTTCCCTGGTACTTTCCCAATCCAAACTTGTTATTAAAATTCATCTTTATTTAAATAACCACAGTCAGATAAGAGGACTGTCATTTCAGAGGACATGGAGGGAGATGAACCTCAGGGCAGCCATTCAACCATGGATGGTCCTTATTGGACCCCTGCTGGGTGACCTTGGTCTGGGGGAAGGCTTGAGGGGGAGGGGGGGGCTTGCTTACCTGCTCTCGGGTATCTTCAACATCAATCAATAGAGAAGACATCCCCTCAGGCTATCACAATTGGCCCATTTCTCAGGAACCCCATTTTTTCAAAGATAGCTTCTCAGCAGAGGGCATTTCTCTCCTTTTACCTCACCGGCATCCATATTCCCTCTATCCCTTCAACTCTTTCATTCCCTGTTTAAAACCTTCCTTATCCCCTATTCCTCTTCAATATCCCTGGTTCTTCAATCCCCTGGAACATTCCTTTAACTATTATAGAAGGGAAAGGAACACAAGGCATATTTTGTGGGGTTTAGTTTTTGTTTTGAAGAACTGGTTGTCAAAATTTGCCATCATATTCTTGAAAGCAGAGGAAAACACAGTAAATATGAAGCAAAGGAAAAAGTCAATAGCTCTGAATTCATAATGGTTTTTAAAGTTTAATCTTGATTCCTCAAGAACTTCATGACATTTAGTTCCCTTCTACTGCTAAATTCTTCTTGGTCTGAACCTTTAATGCCTGGCTTCATCTGAAGACACTTGTTGCTTCTCCTCACTCATCTCTCTATTCTGAATAATATCTTAAGGCAAATTCCAAAAAGTTAGATCTTTTTGCTAACATAACTGCTGATAAACTAGTCCCTTTTCCACTTATTCTCTGTGAACTACAATCTTCTCTCTCTCTTCTCCTGTCTCAAAATTGTGATGCCTCACTCCATGGACTTTTGAACCTGAACTATCTTGCTGTCTTATTCTAAACCTGGACTCCCAGTTTGGCATGCCCCTAACACTTCCAAAAGGTCTTTTAACTGTTAGAGACAGGATACCTGCATTTTCTCAGATAAAAATTCAATCACATCTCTAAAGCAGCATCATTTCTTTTTTTGTTTTCCTCTGTCCTGGGATAGATCTTAAAAATTACATGATAATCATAATTTTAAATTTTCATTTACAAATAGCATTATCATTCAAAAAACATGTATTAAGCTCCTACTATGTTCCAGACACTCTTCTGAGCCCCAGAAATACAAAAAGAGACAAAAGATAGGCCCTGACTCAAAGAATTTGCAATCTAATAGGGATGACAACATACAAACAAATATATATATACATAGCAAACTATATACAAGAAATTAGAAAAAAATAAACTGAGGGAAGGCACAAAAATTGAGTTTAATTAGTATATTTTCATCTTCTCATAACTCCCCAAATTGGTCAGGGCCAAGATACCACAGTTTCTTTGTGATTTGAAAACAAATAAACCAAGTCCCAAAAGGAAAATGGGTATTTCTCTGGACATTAATAGGCTTGGGCATATTTTTTCAAATACTTCCATAGAATTATACCTCACTAAGATCTAGAGTTCTTTTTAAGTTCTGTCAGTTTAGTTTCCTTGTGTCTAACTCAAGCAAGTTTCTGGGTAGTTGAGGTTTAATCATACAACAAAATGAGACACCTATATGTTATTAAACAATTTTAAAAGATTTATTTTCCATAGCAAAAGAATATTCAAAAAAGGATAGACATTGACAAGCTCTTGAGTTGATTCAGTTAAATGAAAGCTCCCATTGAGATTCACCCTACAAGCTTCTGAGAGTCCTTCTCCTCTTTCTGACTGCTTTGTACTAAAGTGATAAGGAAGTAAATAGTTTGAGCCTTTGGTCCCCTGAGCCAACAAAGTCTTAAGAAATGTGTCAATACCTTTTAAGAAAAAACTACAACAACCTGCTTGTGGGGAGGGGTTAGGATATTATTTTACCATACTTTGGAAATGTTAAACATTACAACTCTAGAGGTTTCCCAAACTAAGCTTTTTCTTAGCAAGAAATTTGTGGTGGTAGTAGTAGTGGTGGTAGTGGTGGTAGTAGTAGTAGTAGTAGTAGTAGTAGTAGTAGTAGTAGTAGTAGTAGTAGTAGTAGTAGTAGTAGTAGTAGTTAATATTTATTTTTAAAAGCAGTAAAGGAACTAATCAACAAAATATATAGTTTCTATCTGTTTTAAAGCAAAATATTGGCTCCAAAATAGCAAAAAGAAAGAAGAAAATATGCTTCAATCTGGACTCAGAGTACTTCTATTTTTTTAGGTACATGGCTAAGGCAGAAATTTGTTTTGCATAACTATACATCTTTGTAATGAGTTTTATTTTTGTTTCCTTCTCAATAGTTAGGAGAGATGGATGAGGAAGGAGATAATTTGGAACTGAAATTAAATTTAAGAAAATAAAAACCTTCACAACTTGATGGAAAAAAAATTTTTAACTCACTACAAAGGAAGGCTACTGGAAAGGTTAAGAGAGAAAAAAATCTGGGGGACAAACATAAGGGCAAAATAATCAGCTTAAAAACAAAGAATGATATTTAATTGTATTTCCCCCTTTCAAATCCTCCCCAAAAGTACTCAATATCACTCTGTAGGAAATAATCACAAATGTTTCCATTTTATTCAGAATCAAGCAAAAGTTTTAATGAGACTCGTATTTTCAATTTATCCTTCTCCCCCAAACTGTCACTTAACACTAACTGTTTACAAAATATTAGAGTATTTTAATCCCTGCTTTGAGTAAGTAATGGATTTTTCCCTCTCATTAGGAGAACACTTGTTATTGTATCTCAGCAATTCCAACTATATAGGTTTGCCCTTTGAAAAATGACCATGACATGTTAGACATGCTGCTGTATAAATATTAGCCCTTGGAATGGGAGGCCAGACATTTCACTCATTGAAAATGTGCCCTGACTGACTTCTGAATAATATTATCTCAAATCCCATGAAAACAAATCAAACTTAGTATCCATCTCCAAATAATAATCTTGCATATTATTTTCCGGTGTACACCATGTTGATAAACATAGTGCCACTGATGGGTAAGGAAGAAAATTAAATTTTGATCTGTGTGATCCTAGGCCTTTAGTTTGTTTTCAGAACCTCTCTTTTCTATAATTATTGCTTCCCCATAAGACTTTTTAATAGCATTACAGACCTTACTTTCTGCATATGTGGAAGGCATCTTTAAATCCATATTACATTCTTTCCCATGAATGACCTTTGGAAATGATTTCCAATAACTTCAGCTGAGTTTAAGCTCAAGGCTTCATAGTGAAAGGTCACTTTCCATTTAGAATAAATGTAGATAGATTTGTATGCCCTCCAGCAAGGTATTGCTTTAGGATTCTGTCTTGTATTTGACCCAGTCTTCATTCCAACCCAGGCTTTCCGACAGGTTTCATTTGGATTTTTGTTAAGCCTTGGTTTTCAACTCTCTGTACAAATTAAATGCCATTATGTCTAAAGGAGGGATCTTTTCCCTTAGAAATGAACTTTTTGGGGGGGAAGCTAGAATTTTAAGTGACCAGAATATGACATGTGAGCAGAACTTTTTAGAAGGAGAGATGAGGTCCTTTAAGAGAGGACACTTAATGGTCCTTTTGCACACCTTTTGCATAATAGCATATTGGCTAAACACTTCTATATATCAAGGAGGTCTTCTTATCCCCTGTTATTCTTCTCTTCAAATGGGACTCTTCCCTATAAAAGAAAGACTAACTCTAGCCTATGCCGTCATTGGAATACAGAAGTCAGGTCTGTAAAAAAGGGGGAAATTTCCACATGTCAGATAAGTGCACCTTTCTCCCCTACCTGGCGATATATTGGAACAGAGTTATCAGAGAAAGGAAATGTCTCTGCTCTCAAGGGTTTCAGGAACGATTCTCATTTCACTTCCTCCAAATCATTTTCTCTGCCCCTTTCCCCCTGGTGGCTGTGTCCATAGCTATGTCAGTCAATAAACATTTATTAAGCACCTACTCTATGTTAAATGCTAGGTATATAACATACAAAAGACAGCAAAAAGGGAAAGGGGAAGGAAAGCATCATGAGGCTGGCCTGAGTGTTACAAAGAGGACTAAATTCTCCTTCAACCAATTATATTGCTGTCATAGAACCAGGGAAAAGAATCAGGGAACAGGTACAGCTGTAGGCTTAATCATATTACTATCAAATCATGAGGCTTTCCTGGACTCAGCCACTTTTGTGACCAGTGTATTTCTGAAAGTGTAGCAATGATATAATAGTGGGTTTTTGTTTGGGCACATCCACCGCTTACCCCTTTAGGAGTTCTTGGCAGAGATTTCCTTCTCCAGATCATTTTACAGATAAAGAAATTAAGGCAAATGGGGTTAAGTAAATGTGCCCAGGATCACACAACTAGTAAGTGTCTGAGTTTGGATTTAAGCTCAGGAGGAAGAAGAAGGCTTCTTGACTCCAGACTTGGAACTCTATCCAGTGAGCCATCTCACTGCCTATTCTCCTATGTGAAGGTATGCAACCAGGCTATTCACATAAACTTAGTTGTCACTTCATCTTATTCTTCCTCCTCCACTCTAGTGTTGGCAGAACTACTCTTCCCCTTAACTTTGACTTTCTCTCCAAGCTACTCTCTACCAAGTGATTTAACTTTTGAATCAAGTAGGGAAATAATGGGAAAGGGAAATGATGATGTCTCCCTCTTCCAATGTCAATCTATCCAGTCATATCTCTGCCCAACCACAGCTAACTCATTCAGTGTTGCTAAACTCAAAAAGAAATGGATTCCTGGAGCTGTATATTGACTTAGAAAAGCACAAATTAGGAGTATCTGTTTTGTTTTGTATTTTTAAACAACTACCTAATTAGATTTTAGTATGGTTCTTGTGAACAAATTTGACACCTCTGGACTTCCAGATGTCTACCCCAAGAACATGAAGACTTCTCCCACCAGAAGGGGCAGATAAGAACAATTTGTTCCAATGGCCATTAGGAGACTGAAGCAGGCTTTGTGGAGTGATTAAAGCTTCATCAGACATGGAAGATGTCAAGCTTCTCTCCTGCATCCCAAACCATCACAAATAGTCCTGGCTTTTGTCTTAACACTGGACTTTGATGACTCTACGAGAGGGACTGATAACTTAGTGCAACTCTTCCTCACTTAAATCCAATTTACGTGCAATTCAAAACATCACTCCATGATGTCGTTGGTCCTCTTCAAAAATGAAGGATGAACAAAGCATCTCCAGAATGCTAACTTCCTTAGCAACATGAAAATAGTACTACATTCCTTCCCAGGATGGGAAACTTTGAAATTCCCTGTAAAATCAGACCAGTTTTTCTTAACATTTGTAGATATATATTACAAGCACAAAACAAAATGTATCAGTACTTAACAACAAGAATGATGAATCAGTATCACCGGTAATCATTTCAAAGTGTCTGCCACTCACGGTAAATAAAAATCCACAATACACGCAATAGATATAGCATGATGAAAAGCATTGCTTAGAGGGATCTTTCTAAATCATAGGTAGAACATACAGCATGGATATATCACAGAAGTACATTAGCATTCCATAGTAGAGAAACAAATAATTACAATAGCAAAAAACTAAACCAATAACATCAGCAAGCCTACAAACTAGCAAAACATGGACAAATAAATAGCATCACTGTGCTCAGTGTGTCTATAGTATATACAAGATACTAACACAAAAGCAAATTACAGTAAGCAAAAAAATAAATCAGAAGCCTACTCAAAACAAGTAGTAATTAATGCATACATGAATAATTATATGAAGTTACATGCAGTGTTTACGATATGATTGTTACATGATTGTGACTTCATTACAGTTTCCTTTATAACATCATAAGTTTGTCCAACAACCAGCTTTTTATCAAGCACCTTGTAGATATCCAGAAAAAGCAAAAATCACTCCATTTGAGTGAAGGGAGACAACATGTAACTAAGAACATTCAACAACATATACAAAGAAAACTGAAGTTAGTCCAGTCAGAGGTCAACAGACCCATTTCTCATGAGATCTTTCCTGGTCTTCCAGGATACCTGAGTTAAATGATGATATGAGCTGATCCAAACCCGTATCAGAACTATAGTCTGCATTCACGAAGTAAGGACTTCATGAATGCAGACTATAGAACTGAACATCTTACCATCATTTGTTTGAAGACATTCTTTGGATCCAAAGTCATAGCTAGGGAGCTGCCTTCCTTCTCAGTCAAAAAATATGCACTTTGCAAACCTTTAAAGTTCTTTATAACCTAGTTCCTTCCTACCTCCTTAATCTTCTTAAACTTTTCCCCCTGTATATACTCTTTGATCTGCTCTTCTTGCTGTTCTCACAAGACGCTCCATCTCAATGTCTTTTTGTTTGCTCTCCCCCATGTCTTAACTGCTTCCCCCTCCTTATCTCCATCTCTGGCTTCTTCAGGTTTCAGGTAAAATTTCACCCTCTTGAGAAGCCTTTCCTAGACCTACTTAAAATGTTATTGTCTTCTCCTGAGATTCCATCTCCCCACCCCCACCCAATTTATCCTGTATATATTGTTTGTACATAGTGTTTGAGGATGGACAGATTCCATAGCACTTACAAGGTGCACATTTTTTGACTGAGAGAAAAGCTGACAGAAACTTACTACCTAGCTATGACTTTCCAAAGAATGTTGACAAACAAATGATGACCAGATGACCAATTTTGCTTCCAAGGCCTTTAACAAGAAGACAGTTTTGATGAAAAATTTTGGTGTTCAATCAGTCACAGGGGGAAGTAAAATCCCCCCTCCAAGAAGAGAAGGCTGGGCTGATTTTTCCCTAACTACCTAGCAATTTCCAGAATCCTGAACTCTTTGGCAATACCAAGAAAGCTTGGTACTGCAGAATCATAAGGCACTACACAAGTGTATAGTAATCTCAGGAATACAGGTTCAGTCATCCTCCCAAAAAATAATTAATGGGTCAAACAGTGAAAAGACCCTGCAAGCAGTGCACTCCTACATATCACCAGAACTTCCTGGTCCCTGGAATGTTCCAGTCATACCCTTTGTCTTTGAATTCCCAATACTTAGCACAGGGCCTGGTATATAGTAGGTGCTTAATAAATTGATGGATTGATTTAACCAAATTCGTCACTGTTCTCCACAGCTAGAGGCATGAAGTCATGGAATGTCAGTTTAGGAAAGAAACTTGGACATCTAGATCAAAGGTACCAAATACCTGGGCTACATGCTCCCAACACTCCAATCCCCAAACCCGATTAAAATGTAAGTGGGAAATAGTAATAAATAAAATAATATACAATACAATAAGTACAATGAACAAATTAAAATACAATGTATAATAGATATTAATTTGTGGTTTTTCTAAGTCAATATGAGCTCCCAGAGACCCATTGCTATTTGAGTTTGACTCTACCTGTGTAGACCAACCACCTCATTTATAGATGAGGATTGTAGATGTGCTCCAATGACACTGGTCTCTCTGTTGTTATTCATGTAGACTCTTCAATCTCCCAATTCCAGATATTTTCACCTGCTATTCACTCCCGCCTCCACCTCCTTGCCTGGAACTCACTCTTTCCTGATCTCTACCTCCAGGCATCCTTCTCATCTCCCATATTCTGCAAATAACTTTTCCCCCTTCCCTCTCAATGCTAGCCCCTTCCCTCTGTTGCCTATGTCCAATTTATCTCATATATACCTTGTTTTTTTTTTCTCTCTCTAGTGTTAGACTATGAGTCCCTTGAGGGAACTGAATTGTCTTTTACCTTTCTATCCCCAGGACTTAGCACAATGACTGGCACATGGGTAGGGCTGAGGAAACCTAGGTTTGGATAAATGGATCAAACAACACCTTGTGATAATAACAAACATATAAATTTAGGGTTTTCAAAGCATTTCACATACTTCATTTAATCCTCACAACTGTGAGATAAGTGATAAAGATCTTATTATCCCTATTTTATAGATGTAAAATCTGAGACTGAGAGAGATTAATTGGCTTTCCCCAAATCACATGCATGGTGAGTAGTGGTCAGCTCTCTGATCTTTGAATTCAAATTCTGTGCTTGTTCAGCAACATAAAGCACCTTCCCATTGGCTCAGAGGACCATTCTCCTCTTGCACAAAGAAGTTATTCTTCTATCACTATTTTCTGACCTCTACTCTGTCTCTATTTCCTTGGGGAGGTGAGACAGATGAACCTTAAGCTCCTTCTCACAAAGGCAAGTGGTTATTCTTTCTGTGATCCTTGACCTCACCCACTTCTTTCAGCATAGAGGAAGGAATATACCAGTGAAAAACTAATTGGTCTGCTTTGTACTGGATTATAGTCATCACTGAGACTCTACACTAATTACACCCAGAAGATGGACCTTAGTATCGACTTCCCCCAAATGGACAAAATACCATTAACTTAAATTTAACAAATTCCATATAACTGTTAATTCATCAAATCCCAGAATTTCAGGGTTGGAAGGGATCTCAGAAACCATCAAGTCAAATGGGAAATTGAGCAAGAATTGATTCTATTGGACAAATGATCATGCAGTTTCTGACTATGTCCGGGTGGGAAAGGCTTTACTCCACTGGATATCCAATTCCACATTTGGATAGCTATAATTATTAGCTATTCCTTTCCTTACATTAAGGCCAAACAAGATTCCAAAATCAGCATTTCTATTTACAGATGATAGGTAAATTAAATTACCATCTAATGTCCTTTTGTTTAAAACAGCTGGGAAACCTCAGGCCTAGGGAAACTATACTTATCTATTTTTTAACTTAGAGCCTTTCTTTCAAGAAAGATGAAGCAATCTTTTTAGTGAGAGGATGTAAAATAATGTTAATGCACATTTTCTGTAAATAATTTTGTTTATTTGCTGCTTTAAAATAATTGCTTACAAGTCTGTGTGCCCCCTCTGTGTCCAAAGAACAGAGACCATGCCACTAGCTTCATTCCCAGCCGCACCATGGGCAAAAAGATACTTAATAAATAAATGCCGGGTAGAGATTAAGATGTAATTAACTTCAGGCTATGTACTAGCTTCATGCACAAAATTCTGATATTCCCATTCTAACTCTTCTCCCCAGAGGTTAGCAAAATGGTAAAATAAAACAAAATAAAATAAAATAAAATAAAGAACCACTCACCCCTCATCCTCAGCTCCATCATCCCCAGGAAATATTTACATATGAAATATTATTTTGATATTAATACATGTTAATGAGGTTGATGCTAATTATACAATAAAATGAAGTTAACTTGTTTTTATTCAGATTCCGAGGTGAAGCAATTTAACCCATATTTAGCCAGTGCAGAAGTACACAGTATTTGTCATTCTTTTATAAATGTGAAATTATTTCTTTAATTCAGTGTCTCTAAAGGGAAACTTGAGTTAGTCCTTCTGTGCTAAAGAGAGTTCAAAGAAGTTAGAAAGCATGTTACCTGACCTTCAAGAGTTTAAAGGACTGTTTTATCATCAGTAATTGCTTGGAGAAGCTTTCTTCCGATGGTGAAGGAAACAAATGATCCTGGGCTTCATTTTTTTTAAAATGTTACTTCATTATCTGCAACATTTTCTTCAATAGATCTTGTTCTTACAAACTTTATACCTATATTTCATTCTTATCTATTCTGTGTGGCTGCTTTCATTCACACTACCTATATAACCCCAAGCAAATCACTTTACCTCTCAGAAGCTCTTTCCAAGACTGCGTTTTTCAGAGAAAGTCCATTGGGAAGCGGTATTTATGTGTCAGGGCACCAGACCTGGATTTGGGAGGACTTGAGTTCAAATCTGCCTTTGTGTCCCTGGACAAGACATTTAATTCCCATTACCTATAGTCTTAGAATGGATACTAAGGGGGGAGCTGGGTGGCTCAGTGGATTGAGAGCCACGCCTAGAGACAGGAGGTCCTAGATTCAAATCTGACCTCAGACACTTCCCAGCTGTGTGACCCTGGGCAAGTCACTTACCCCTCATTACCTAGCCCTTACCGCTCTTCTGTCTTGGAACCAATGCATAGTATTGACTCCAAGACCGAAGGTAGGGGTTTAAAATTTTTTTTTTCATTTAAAAACATTGATACTAAGGCAGAAAGTACATATTTTAAATAAAAAAGCATCTTGGGAAAGAAAATGTCCTTACCTAGGAGACTCCTGTACCAATGAAATCACAAGTCCCATCTCTGTCCTTTACCCTGTCTGTTCTCATGATCTGAATCTCTCATTTATACCCTCTAAGTGGGGAAGCAACTTTGTGATGTTGTACTCTGAACAACTGCACTCACTTTATTCCTATGCCTTTCTCTCATTTTTTTCTCCTTTGTACTATTTAATGACCAGGGATAATTAGATCCACTCCGGGTGAGCTGAACTAATTGTTAAAGAATTAATCATCAACTTTTCCGAAATTAGGATAAAGGTTTCCTGACTCTCGGGCCTTTGTTCAGATTACTATGACACAGTGATTTGGAGGGAGGGGGTCTCGTTTTTATTGATGAGAAAGGGCCCTACAGAGGCTCCGGTCCAGCAGCTACCCATCAGGGTCTACTCTCCTTCCGTGGATCTCTAGGCTGTGGAGCGCAGCAATGCCCTCTGCTGGCCGAGTGTCAAACAGCAGTGGGCGGGGTGGTCACTAGGTCTGCGGAAGGGGATGAAGGGGAAGGGAAGCTCCCAAAACCGGGAGTAGGGAGAAGAGAACCATGCCCTCCCTTTTCTGGTGAGCATCCCTCCGGGCTCTCAGTCACTGGGGTGGCAGTGACTGCCCTGTTCTGAGCCTGTCCTACCTCCCCCTCCTTGTCCCCATGAGGCTGCTCCTTACCAGGACCTGAGCCCACACCCGTCCAGACTCAGAGATTCTTTCTCACTATCACTTGGTATTTAGTGTTTTGAAACTCAATGAATGTCTTAACGCCAGACTCTTTATGGAGAACACAAGACTGTTCATATTGTGGAACATTCTAATTTCACACCCGCCCTGATAAGCACAATGTGCCCTAAGAAAGATAGTCCCTATTTCACGTGCAGGGCGGGGGGGGGGGGGGGGGGGGAAGGAAGGAAGGAAGGAAGGAAGGAAGGAAGGAAGGAAGGAAGGAAGGAAGGAAGGAAGGAAGGAAGGAAGGAAGGAAGGAAGGAAGGAAGGAAGGAAGGAAGGAAGGAAGGAAGGAAGGAGGGAGGGAGGGAGGGAGGGAGGGAGGGAGGGAGGGAGGGAGGGAGAGAGAGAGGATAGGATTCTTCTAAAAACAAAATTAAGATTGGCTGGTCTATTAAAAGAATATATTAGAGGGCAGCTGGATAGCTCAGTGGATTGAGAGTCAAACCTAGGGTCCTAGGTTCAAATCTGGCCTCAGACACTCCCCAGCTGTATGACCCTGGGCAAGTCACTTGACCCCCATTGCCTAGCCCCTACCACTCTTTTGCCTTGGAGCCAATATACAGTATTGACTCCAAGACGGAAGGTAAGGGTTTTAAAAAAAGAATATATTAGAACTAGAGTATATTTAAAAGAAAAACTAAAAAATAATATGACAATTTAGATACTGAAATCTATGACTATCAAGGTCATGAGGGTGGATTTACAAATGAGAAATGTTCGGCTCAAGTAGCCGAAAGAAAACATTGTGGTACATACTTTAATAATAAGACAAAAGAGTGAGAAATAGAAGGTATCTTAGGGGTCATCTAGTGCAACCCCTCTTATACCACAAATCTGGGAATTGAAATCAGAGATGGTAAGGGTCTGGACATGTCACCGAAATTTCCTACAAGAGCTAAGATTTAAATAAAAGTCCTCCAGTTCCAAGGTTGCTATTCTTTCCACAATTCCATATTTTCTCTAGGCAGTATGAATGATTCCCAGGGAAGAGAACAATTTAAGAGCATTTTAAGCCTTGCCGGTGTTTAGGGTATTTGCTTAAATCTCCCTGTCCTATTCTAATAGAGGCATCCTTCTGCCAACCAGGTATAATTCAAATAACTCCTAAACTGTATTTTAAAAAAATATTTCTCAGACATTTCTGCCATCCTTTCAGTGACCTTACTATAGTTTATTCAGTAGTTTACCAGTTAGATAAATCATCAGATAGAAATAGATATATTGAAGAATAAACTAATATATATCACAGTGTCTGGTGTAAAATATGTATACAATAAATGTGGATTGATTGATGAGAGAGAGAGAGAGAGAGAGAGAGAGAGAGAGAGAGAGAGAGAGAGAGAGAGAGAATTTGCTTTTAAAGCTTAATTAATTAGGAGCCCAAGACTGTTCAAAAAGTTTACCATCTGCCATAACTTCTTCCTACTGTTTACCACCATGAGATCCAAACGAAACTGTGTAAGGCACTTGTTATTTCACTTCTTATATTTGAAAACTTCCTTTTAACCCCCCCCCAAAGGAAAAGAGGCTAACCATAGATGGGTCAAAGCTTCTGCTCCTAGTTAGTTGATGTTGCTGTAAGGGAAACAGACAGATCCAACAAGATTTATAGAATATCTCACCCAGATAGTGGAGCAAAGGCTTAACTAAAAACATTAATATGCCAGAGAGATAAAAGCACATGTAGAAAAAGTTCCATTTTCAAGGGACCTTTAAATATTCTGGATGAGAGTTTTCTTTTAACAAGAATCTAATTGGAGAGATCAGCATGGACACTGGAGATACAAGCAGAGACATAAAGAGACTTTAATGGAAATGTGCTCCATACAAGGTATCATGCCATAAATAGAAAATATAGCTCTCTGAAATCTGTCCAGATTCCCCTGATATTTTACTATTTCATGGCTTTCCCTGGCCATTAAGTGTTATGACAAGTGATGCAGTGTTTAATGCCAACAGATGTGGCTTTTAAATCATTCCTTGGTATTTCTACACATAAACTGGAAAGAAAATATGAAATCATGCCCCCATGACAAAAGAAGGCTGACATCAATATATGTTTATATAGATATATGCATACGTATATGTGACATAGATGTCATATTATATGAGGAATTACAAGTGTTATAAGCTATAATCTAGTAAAGAAAATAAAAACTGACATTCAGATAGTGATTTAAAGTTTTCAATGTGCTTGTAAAGTAGCTCGATGGTTTCCCAGACCAGAAGTCAGAAAGCCCTGATTCATATCCTGCTTAGGACACTAACTAGCTATGTGATTCTTGGCAAGTCACTTAACTTCTATTTGCCTCAGTTTCATCAGATGATGAAAGTGAAGCACAATGACTTGCCCTGCACACATAACTCATAAATATTAGAGGCAGGACTTCAACTGTGACATTCCTAATTATAAGTTTAGCACCATACATGCATAAAAATGATAGTTCAAAATAAACTATGATTTGGTGACTTATAAACTTTAAACATGCTAGATGACAGAAACAGGATCCAAAAGGGGTTTGAAAGAACAGAACATTGCACTCAACCTAATCAGATAAATTTGATTAACTGATTATTGTCTATATCCATTTTATATCCATGATACACCCCACAATGCCTGGCATAACATCAGTACCTAATAAATGCTTGTTGAATGAATTAATGATTTAATAAGGATAAAAATTGAATGCCTTAAATTTTGGATTCAAGAAATAACTTTGATCAATATGAGATGGGAAGAAGGATTGAGATGATAGTTTGGAGAAGAAGGAACTGGGGTTGTTGTTTTGTTTTTTGTTTTTGTTTTTAATGAACTCCAGGCTCTATGTGAGGCAACAGTACAATTTGGTAGTATACATAGAAAGATAAATAGGTAAATAGAGACAGAAACAGAGACAGAAAGAAGTAGATAGGTAGATGGATGGATGATATAATATTGAGCTGCTTTCCAAGAGTCATGGCTTCCACGAAAAAGAGATAATAGTCTCAATATTCTTTTTCCTGGTCAGACAATGTCTGCAGTATTTACTTTAGTTCTGAGCACCATTGTTTAGAAAAAGCATTGAAAAATAGGAGAGTACCCAAAGGGGAGCACAGAACTTGGAAAGTTGAAGTGCATTAACTGAAAGAGAAGGATTAGAGAAAAAGGAGGTTAAAAGAGAGGACAGAAAATCATTAACAGATTAGAACATTAGCAGAAGGATATGGCAAGCAGTTGAAACTCAAAAGGAGAAGGATCTAACAAAGGGTCAATAAAAAAACTTGAGAGGAGAAGAGGGAAGAAGAGGAGAGAGGAGGAAAAAGGAGGGGGGAAGGGAAGGGAGAGGAGATAGGAAAAGATGAAAAAAAGATAAGAGGAGATGAGGGGAGATGAAATACAGTAAGAATGAGAATGACAGTTCAGGAGTTAAAAATACTCTCACAGATATTCTTCAAAGGAAATAATGTCAAAAACAGCAATGATGAAGAGCTGAAGATCCCACTTTCAGCAAATATGATGGGCAGGTAAAACTTTATAATGACCTGCAGATGTGGAATGTTTCTATTTCTGCCATGACCAAATGACTATTGTCTTTACTAAGAACATAGGCTTGCTTCCCTCCTAGAAGATAAAGATTGTCAAGAAATACTTCTGCATTTTCTATAATGTCAGTGACAATGAATTATTCTTCAAAGGAAGAACAGGTGATAAAATATGGCTTCATTGTGAAAAAAAGATCAGAAGAGGATGGAAAATACTAACTTTTGTTAGTAGGTTGGAGGATAGAACAATTTAACCAGAAAAAGAATATTTTGAACTAAGATTCAGAAATGGGACACTTGACAAAGAGTAATCCAAAAAAGGAATAAACTGCTTCTCCTGAAGTAGAGAAGTCCTCCTCACTAGAGATATTCAAGCAAAGGCTAGATGATCAAAAAATAATAATAATTTTAAAAGGCTAGATTACCAGATCAATTGCTAGATGTATTATAATCCAGATTTTGTTCAGTTATGATATGGACTAGATGATCTCTGCAGACTCTTCCACTCTAAAATTTTATGATTGCAAATTTGACCTTGAAGGAAAATTAGGACTTAGTCAAATGGAGACATAAAAAGAAGCTATTGCTGGCAAGGAGGAAAGAATGACCATGGGGTATTTAGGGAAAAATAAATAGACCAGGTTAGCTGAGGTGGGGGGTTTAGGGACAGGAATTATAAGAGATAAGGTTGAAGAGGCAAGAACCACGTTATAGGTAACTTTATATGTGTAAGCTTAAAAATTAATATATAATAACTCCAAGTATCATATTTAATAAGATTTATTCATAAGAATAACTTGAAGTAAAGGAAATAAAAGCTAAAGCAAAGAGAGAATTAACTTAGCTGTGGTCGTGAAAGAAGAGAGAGAGAACGGCTAAAACATCCAACTATATACAATTTGCAAGCACACAAAATAGGGATGAAAGAGGAAAGGAATGCTGGGAGATGTAGTTCAAAAGTACAAAATTTTCTATTTATACATATGCCATACTAATGAATTCTAGTTTAAGATCAAAAGTCTTCCATAGACAAATTCTAAGCAGGAGGTCATTGTGGCCAAAAGTAATGTTAGGATAATATTACAGCAGCATATAATATTGACTAGTGGTTGGTTGTGTAGGGAATGGGTAGGGAGAGGTTGAAGGCAGGGTATGACTTACAAGACTAATTATAGTCAAGGTATGAGCAGATAAAATGCTAAATTAGAGACAGTATTGGGGGAATTGGGAAAGAAAAGTGACATCTGAGAGATACAAAGATTGTATAGGATTTCTGTCTTTCTAGGATTTAATTTCGTCAACAAGCATTTATTACAAAAGATAGCTGCATTTCAGTCAGAGGTTAGTAAATGATGCATTTTCTTCATCTAGGTTATGGATCTCTTCAATCTATCCATGAACAACTGTGGGGTTCATGAATAGCAGGTTAAGAAGCTTTGGTTTAAAGGAAAAGTCATGCCTTAAACACATTTTAGTGCCTCCATTTGTCTGGAAGCAGAAATGCTGCTGGTAGCTTTTGGTTCACAGAGGAATTTTAAAATACAAAGAATGGATGTTCACATATACACATGCATGCACACACACACACACACACACACACACATACATACATACACCTTTTTAAAGAATAAAATCCCACAAGGATACGGCTGTAGCAACTCTTTAACAATACCCTCCTGCAAAATAATAATAATAATAATTGTTTTGTTCCATTCCATGGATAGGTGACAGTTACAAAAGCCAACAGGCTAACACAAGACATCAGGCTACTTGAAAACTGTTTTTTTTTTAATGTTCATTCCCAGGATCTTTTGAACCTCCTTGGGCACAGCTCTGAATCTTTATTAGAGGCTGACAATTAAAGGCTTGTTTTCATATCACAAGGGATCACCAACACTTAGCCAGGGAGACCCTGAAATGCTGTAAGAATTCCTAGGTTTGAGGATAGCCAACTTTCCCTCATTGGGTTCAATCAGTATCAAGTATGGGTTCTTTTCAGTGTTGCCAGGGCAGCATGAGGACTGGCACCAGAACAACTGAGAAGATCATGCTGTCTGGGGAAGATGGGTGATTAATGTTTTACAGAACTTCCTAAGAACAGACAGTTACATAGAGAAGCAGAACTTCTTTTGGAGGTTGAAGACAAGTGCTGAAACTTCTTTGGGAGCTTTGGTTACATTCTCTAAAATATAAAATTTTGTTAGTGTAAGTTTGAGAAAAAAGAAAAATTTTGATTGTTTTTTCAATGTTAGTGTCTAATTGCATAAAAGCTCCCCTAGTCACTTTTCAGACATTGGACACATTTAAGAACTCACTGGATTCTTTTTTATCTGTACTAAGTAGTCACACTGTGTAAAAAAGTAGCTGTTTTAATCTTTTGCATGATAAATGTGTTCCTGAAAAGTTGGATATGAATAAGACTTGTATAAATTAAATCACATTTTAAATGAATTGGGGAATTCTGATCATTCAAATTATAAATTGTTCACTATAATGAATACTCCTAACAAATCTTTTTAGTAATTCTCTCTTTTCTGATATTAAGTCCTCTTGACAGAAGATTCACCTGTCTTTGGGCTTCTTTGAAAGGTTTAATATTTTTTTTTAATCCTGTTTATGAGTTACGTTATCAGCCAATGCTAATCCTATTCTATGATTCGTTTTTAACAAATGTTTAAGGAGGGACATGATATACTGCGGTTAATCAAATATTCTGATGTAGTGAGTGACCATATGAATCATAAATAGATTGCAATTTTTCAAAAAAAGATATAATAAGATTTATTTAACAATAAAACCATAATGACTGATTTAGTCATTTTCTTTGATAACTCAGAAAGCAATTCAAGCTCTTGAAGATCCTACAAGCATCAATTATGAGGGCCCTGCAGACATATTAAACCACCAATTCATGGAAAAATGCTTTTTGATGGCAAGATACATATCCCTACCTTTGCAATGTATCTTTGTGTGTAAGAAGGATGCAGAGACCCACATATAATCACATAAAGCAAAGTGTTTTCTTTTCTTCTCTTTTTAATTTAAATCACATTATAATAATAGTCAAGGCAGGCTGTAAGCAAAATTTTAAAATATGTATCTCTATCTGCTTTTGGTACCTTCTCACCTCCTCTTTAAAAATCCCTCCACCAGGGCAGCTATGAGGCTCCACTGATTGAGAACAGGCCTAAGGATGTGAGGTCCAGGGTTCAAATCTAGTCTCATAAACTTCCTAGCTATGTGTTTCTTGGCAAGTCGCTTTTTTCCACTCTTCTACCTTGGACCTGATACTTATTATTGATTCTAAAATGGAAGATAAGGTGTTGTTGGGGGTTTTTAATTCCCTTTACCATATTTTGCTTCCTTCTTCCCTTATACAGTCTCCACTTCCAGATACATACCCTTTTTTCTCATTTCAGGAAGTAATGATGTTTATAAAGTTATTAGTTGTTAAAAGTTGAAAATATATAAAATGTTGTACATTTTATCATTACAGATCAATTTCCTTAGGCATTTTCTTTTTTAGTTTTCAAAAATTCTATTTAAATGTGAATATAATTGGATGATTGCATTCATATTGGAATAAGATTCTGAAGACTGAAAAAGAATTCAGTATCTAAAGAAATAAATCTCTGCTGGCAAAATTTCAGGCTGCTATTGGGGATAAGTCATCCATCCATTTCAATATTCCTTAAATAATAGTGGGAAGGCAGTGGTATCTACAATTAATTTATGTGGCTATGTCTAATGAAAATATTAATCACCGCATTATAATGTTCAAGGCCACATCTATAGGGCTGACTAATATCAAAGTTAATCTTACTAAATGTTGGCATATATACAAGGGTAGAACAAAAATGGCAGACTATAGAAAGCACTCAGCCAAGCTCTCTCAATATTCACCTCCAAACAACTTTAAAATAATGCCACACATTGAGTTCTAGAGTGGTAGAGTCAACAAAAGATCAGAGTGAGACACTCTTTTTGCCCAAAACAACAAAGGCAATTAAAAAGAGATCTGTGACACCAGCATAAATTAAAAGATACCCCTGTACTCACTTGTGGATTATAGTTCAAGGGCAGAGAAAAGCAATTTCAGGCAAGAGGAAGCAGGATTCCTAAGGAGACTTCATTTTTGGTCACAAGAGATGAGGGATCCTGGGGAATAGTTGTCACTTCCAGTCACAAAGGAACAGGGCTCTTGAGGAGCTGTATCATTTCTAGTCGAAAGGGATCAGAGACCCTGAGGAAAAGTACTGAATATAATCCCAAAAGAAGAGGGGCCCTGCCTAAATAAGGACCAGAGTGCAAACCAGGATTTTTTTTTTACTTCTCCTAGATCACACCACATTAAAAGCACCAAAAAATTCCAATCCCCCAAAACTAACTCTAAAAAACAGCCTGGTCATAAAAAATCTTTTTTGGTGACACAGAAGATGAAGACATGAACTCAGAAAAATATAATGAAGTCAAAGCATTTACAAAAACTCAAAGAAAATGTGAATTGGACAAATATATAATAACAAAAAATAATAACCAAAAGAGGCAAAATATATTTTCAAAATCAAATAAGAGTAGCATAGGAAAAACTCTGAAAAAATAGGAGCAAAGAAAGAAAACTATGAAAAGACAACAGTTTGGTAAAAGAAAGACAGAAAAGCACTGAAAAAAATAATTCCTTAAAAAGTAGAATTGGCCAAATCACAAAAAAAAAGAAAAAAAAGGTACAAAAGCTCACTGAAGATAATACGTTTTTGAAAATTAGAATTGGGCAAGTTGAAGCTAATAATTCCATGAGACATCAAGAAATAATCAAACAAAATCAAAAAAAAATTTAAAATAGAAGAAAATGTAAAATATATCATTGGAAAAACAACTGACTTCAAAAATAAATCCAAGAGACATAACTTAAGAATTATTGCACTACCTGAAAGCTATGATCAAATAAAGAGCATAAACATCATATTTCTAGAAATTATCATGGAAAACAAATTCTTGAACAAGTTGGCAAAATAAAAATTGAAAGAATCCATCAATCACCTTCTGAAAAAGATCCTAAAATAAAAACTTTCAGGAATATTATAGCCAAATTCCAGAACTCCCAAGTACTTTAAACTGTCAAAAAAAATCTTTCAAATACCATGCAGCCACAATAAGGATCACACAAGATTTAGTATATATCATATTAAAGCAGTGGAGGGCTTGGAATATGATATCATGAAAGGTTAAAGAGCTGGAATTACAACCAAGAATAACCAACCTGGAAAAAAAGTAAGTATAATCCTTCAAGGGGGAAATTTATGTTTAGAGAACTAGAGGTATTTTAGGCTTTCCCAATGAAATAAAATACCAAAGCTGAATAGAGAATTTGACTTTCAAATACAAGACTCAGAAAAAAGCACTAAAAGGTAGATAAATGTGAAAGAGAATTCATAAACGACTCAATAAGGTTAAACTATTTGCCTTTTTGTAAGGGAAGATGATACATGTAACTTCTAAGGACATTATCATTATTAAGACAGTAAAAAGGATTCTAAATAGTAAAAGAGCATGTGAGTTGTTTGATATAAAAAAATGAATAGGCAAGAAAGAGGGATATCCTTGGGAGAAGAGGGACAAGAGAGACAGAGACAGAGACAGAGAGAGACAGAAATGAGAAATGAGAAATTTTATCCCACATAAAAGAGGTACACAATGAAAAGTTTTTATAGTGGAGGGGTGAAGGGGAGTAGGAATGGGCAATGCTTGAATATCTAAATTGGTTCAAAGATGGATAAATGTGTGTGTGTATGTGTGTGTATTCAACTGTTTATACACATCTATTTTACCCAACACAGAAGTAAAAGGGAATAGGCATAAAAGCAAGGGGTAGAGATGATAAAAAGGAAGGGAAAATAAAATAAGGGAAATGACCAGATACAAAACAGTCATTAAAAGAGACACAAAATAAAAAGGGAGAGAGGGGAAGAAACGAAAGGAAAATAAAATGGGGGGAAATGTATAATTAGTCTTCATAACTGCAGATGTCAATGGGATGAATTCACTTGTAAAATGTAAGTGGATAGTAAAATGAATTAAAAATCAGAATCCAACAACATATTATTTATAAGAAACACATTTGAAACAGAGGGAAACACAGAATTTAAATTAAAAAACTCGAGCAGATTCTATTATGTCTCAACTGAAGTAAAAAAGACAAGGGAAGTAATCATGATCTCAAACAAAGTAAAAACAAAAATAGGCCTAATTAAACAGGATAAGTTGGGGTACTACAAGTTGCTGAAAAGAAACAGATAATGAAGTAATATCAATACTAAACCTATACCCACCAACTAGCATAGCATCCAAATTCTAAAAAGAAAAAATTTAATTAACTATAGGAGACAATAGATAAAACTGTATTAATGGGGGACCTCAATTTTCCCCTTTCAGACCTAGATAAATCTAATTGTGAAATAAGAAAGAAGATAAGGAGATTAAAATTGGATGTGATAGCTCTATGAAGAAAACTGAATGGGAATTGAAAGGAGTATACTTTTTCTCTGCTGTACATGGTATTTTCATAGAAACTGACCATGTACTAGGGCATAAAAACTTTACATAAGAGGCAAAATAACAGAAAACTTAAATGCACCCTTTTTGAGACTATAACACAATATAAATTATATTCAGTAAAAGTCTGTGGAAATAAATTCAAAATTAACTTGAAATTAAATAATCTAATCCCAAAGAATAAGTGGGTCAAAGAAGAAATCATAAAAGTAATCAAGAATTTCATTAAAAATTCCAACAATGAGACAAAATTGCAAAATTTGGGGGATCCTGATAAAATTTTGGGGATCCTTCCAGGCATTACTTAGGGGCAATTTTATATAGATAAATGTATACATCAATGAAATAGAGAAAGATCAGATCAGTGAATTAAACATATAACTAAAAAAGCCTAAAGAAAAATAAATTAAAAATCACCAATTAAAAACCAAAATGGAAAACCTGAATATCAAAGGAAAGATCATGAATTAAAACTTTTTTAAAATTGAACTAATAAAACTATAGGTTAATTTTATTAAAAAATAATAAATTTAATAAATCATTGATTTATTTGCTTTAAAAAGAAAGAAAACCAAATAACTAGTATCAAAATCAATAGGATGACTGCACCACCAAAGAAGATAACATTAAAGCAAGTAGTAGGATTTATTTTGCTCAATCATATGTCAGTAAAACTGACAATCTATGTGAAATGGATGGATTTTTACAACAGTATAAACTGCCCAAATTAAAAAATGAAATTGTATACTTAAATAGAATAAATTGAACAATCCATCAGTGAGTTTCCTAAGGAAAAAATCTCCAGGACAAGATGCATTTAGAAGTTAATTGTTTTATGCATTGAAGGAACAATTAATCTCAGTAAGATGTGAAATATTTTTTAAAAATGGAAGGAATCCTATTGAATCCTTTTTGTGACACAAATATGGCCTTGAGCCAGGGAGAACAAAAACAAAGAAGGAAAATTATAGACCAATTTCCTCACTTATATCAAAGAAAACATTTAAACAAAATGCTAGCAAGGAGATAACAATAATATATCACAAAGATCATACACTATAACCAGAACTTATTTTACGAATGCAAGACTAGTTCAATTTCATGAAACTATTGATATAGTTGACCATAGTATTAACAAAAAAAAAAATCATGAGTGTGCAACAAAAGGTATAGAAAAGACTTTTGGCAAAATACAATGCCCATTATTTTTCAAAATACTAGAAAGCATGGTCTTCAGTGGAGACTTACATGAAATAAGAAATAGTATCTAGCTAGGGATCAGTTAGAAACTTTCCCAATAAGATCAAGGGTGAAGCACAAAGATGTCCACTAGCAGCACTATTGTTCAATATTGTACTAGAAATTCTAGCTATAACAATAAGATAAAAAACTGAAGGAATCAAAATGATCAAAGAGTTAAAACTTCTCTTTCTACAGTCAATATAGTATATGTGGAAAATCCAAAAGATTCAACAAAAAGTTAATTTATTGAAACTATCAATGATTTTAGACACATAGTAGGATAAAAAATAAACCCCATAATTATTATCATTTCTATATACTATCAATAAAACACAACAGGAAGAGATAGATGAATCCCATTTAAAATAACTGAAGAAGACAATAAATAAATAAGTGAATGAATGAATAAATAAGTAAATAAATAAAATGACTGAATACAATATAAAATACTTGGGGCTCTATCTGTCAAAATAGACCCAGGGACTCTACAATAAAAATGGCAAATCTACCTAATTTAATCTACTCTTTCAGTGCCCTGCCAACCAAACTACCAAAGACCTATTTTATAGAACTAGAAAAAATAATTATGAAATTCATCTGGAAGAACAAAAGATGAAGAATATCAATGGAATCAATGAAAAAATGTGAAGGAAGGCAGTCTAATAGTACCAGATTTTGAACTATATTACAAAGTAATAATCATCAGAACAACCTAGTATTGGCTAAGAATCAGAAGAATATCATACATGCTAACAGCAATATTATAAAGAAGATACTTGTGAAATGCTTAACTACTCTGATCAAGACAATGATTCAAGGCAGTTCCAAAGGGCCCATGAATAAAAATGCTGATGACCAAGAGAGAGAATTAATTAACTGTGAATGAAGATTGAAGCATATTTTGGTTACTTTAATTTTCTTAGAAGTTTTTTTTTTCTGTTTTCTTTCACAATATGGCTAATATCTGAACATATTTTGCATGACTTCACATGTATGACCAATATCAAATTGCTTGCCTTCTCAAGGAGAATTTTGAATTCAAAAATGTTAATAAATGATTTAAAAGTTTACATGTAATTGGGAAATATTTAATGAAATGAAAAATATATATTTTAAAACAGCGGGTATAATGTAGTGAAAAAAATTCTTTGTGCCAGGCATTATGCAAGACTCAAAGATATCAAGATGAAAAGGAAAGAATTCATATTCATTCTCATTTTTTACCTTTAAGTAGCTCATATTCTTTCAGAGGGAGCAACATGTATATAATTAAGTATGTATATACAATGTCATGAAATTTGTGGCACTGATTGTCAGGTTCCTCTATACTCACTGTATACTTTCTCTTTCTGGTCAAGGACTGCCTTATTCACCTCAAGTGTCCCCACTGGCAGACCAGGATAATTTGTCAAAGGAGAAGCCATGCTGCTACAACTCTCATGGTCATACGGATACCTCCCTCTAGAAGATATGTGTCTTCTACTCACAGCAATAGCTCCTGATATTCCATTAGTGTCCTTCCAATTTAAATAAATCAGTGAGGCTAATTAACTCTTAATTACCAAGTATTTACTAACAGAAGGCCAAGTAGTAAAAATTATTCCATAACTTAATAGTCCACCCATAAACTCTGGTCACATTCTCTCACCAATGAATGTTATGTCTATGATGAAGAGAGGACACAAACTTAGAGAAATCAAACAGTGAGTCTGATGAACAGAACACCAATGTTCCCAAGGCAACTCATAGCTCTGGATGGCAGACCTTGATATCCTTATTCTCTTTAAAGAGTAACCTGTGAGACACATCATCTCCTGGGCAAGAGCCCTCCTCTTCTGTGTCTCTCCAGTCTTCTGCTGAATGAAACCATTGCTCTGATATTATCAGAGTACTAAATTATTTTGGCGAATATAAACTGTAATCCTGGGATCTTCAGTTTCCAAGGTCTGTCCTCTTCCCTAGGTTCTGAGGCAACATTATAATATTTCAATAAAAAGTAATTGCCTTAAACATGGAATTCAAAAAGGCTGTTAAAATCTGGTTTGCAGGCATTGAGGACTCCTTTCCCTCCCAACTCTTGACCCCACCCTTAAATTGTATAGGGCAGTGATGGTGAACCTATGGCATGAGTGCCAAAGATAGCACACAGAGTACTCTCTGTGGGCGTGTAGCCACCCTCCCTACCTGCCCAGAGTTTGTTACTTGAAAGGCAGAGGGACTCAAGTGGAGCTGCTCCTCTCCACCATGCCTGATGATATTTTTTCACATTCCCTCCCCCTTTACCCAGCAGCCCAAGGGGAACACACAGGGGGTAAGGTGGGTGGCTCACAGATGGCAGAGCTGAAGGGGAGCAGAGCTTTCAGGCCACTTCCCTCACCCTCTCTATACTCACTGAAGACATTCCTCACTTCACCCACCCCTCCATCCAGCAACCCAATGGGAGCATTTTCTCCCTCCCTGTGTGAGGTAAATGGAGAGCAGGGCACACCTGGCACTTGATAGGGGGAAGGGACATATATAGTGTCCCAACATTATAATTCTTAATTTATTTTTTCATGTCATTGAGTTAATAACATAAATTCTCATTTTACCTTTGCTAAATATTTTGATTCATTAGAATCTAATTTATAGTTTTTGTTGTTGTTTTTTTGGGGGAGGGGTGAATCTTGTTTTTTGTTTTTGTTTAGACCAATAATATACTGGCTCTTTCAGGCAATGAAGCAGTATTGGTTTCTTCTTTGGTATCCTACCACCTTGTATACTTTCTTTTTTTTAATTTTTAAAACTCTTACTGTCTGTCTTAGAATTAATACTATACATCAGTTCCAAGGCAGAAAAATGATAAGCAATTGAGCTTAAGTGATTTGCCCCAAGTTACATAACCATGAAGTGCCTGAGGTCATATTTGAACTGAGACCCTCCCAGGTCCTCCCATCTCAAAGCCTGGCTTTCTATCCACTGAGTCACCTAGCTGCCTCCTGTTGTATACCTTCTAAAGTTGTAAAAGAAGCCATCATCCTGGTAGTTTTCTGGATTTATGACATTGTTCATTTTTAATCTTCAAACATAGTTTTCTAGTTATGCCTAGAAAGCATATACATATCTAATAAGCTACTAGTTGTAGCCCTGACTTAGAAAATCTGCAAATCTTCCTGAAAATTGTGGACAAATAGGTTATGCTATGATTGCAGAAACCATGTTCAGATAAAAATCCCCTTATATTTTTTCTTTCAATTTTAATACCACAAAAATCAACACTTAGGTCTTGAGTGTAACACAGGATTATTACATCCAGGGAAAAAGAAAGAAGGAACCTATCCTGACATAGTATATTATATAGACTTTTTATACATGTACACATAGAGACTCATCATTAACTGATGTATGAGATTTCAATTTTAATTCTTTAATTTTAATTTATTTTAATATTTCATTTCCCTCCATTGTAAAATTAAGATGTGGAACTAGATGGTCTTTTGCTAAAAATCCATGATGCTATCATAAAAATGCACCTCAGCTCAGTAAGCCTCTAGAATTCACAACTAAACTATTCTAGTTGCTTATTATTAGCAGCAGCAAAAGCAGCAACATTCTAGAGCTAGACAATTCTGGGTCGCAAAGACTATCTGCTTTAACCCTTTCATTTTAAAGATAAGGAAACTGAGACTCTGGGTCTTTTGTCCAAGGTCACACAGGTAACTTCAGAGGTGAGATTTGAATGGTTGTTTTCTGATTCTAAATCGACTTCTCTTTCTGTTATTTCAATTGGGAAATGATAATGTCTCTGAGGGCTCCTTGTCTGACCTCCCTGACTGCTGCAATGGAATCATGCTATTAATGCAAACTCCTGCTTCAGGGTCAGAGTCATCTTAATTAGAATTCTTTTTTCTTTTCTTTTTTTTCTTTTTTTTTTTTTTTGTTATCATGGATGTTTCAACCCAGAGAGATACTTCGAGGGTTTTTCCTTTATTTTTAATTGGAAAAAAAAAATCTGGGACTGTGCCGCCTTGGGCTTCCTGAAGTTTTTCAATTGAACAGATGGGGGTGCTTGCAGGCAGCTAATCCTTTCACTTTCTGTGTTCTTGAAAACAGGCCTAACAGCTCCGCAATAAATCCCAACATTAGCTTCTGTGCACAATCCCTCAAATGACTTACCAGCAAAACGTGTCTGCAAAGACTGCTGGAAACTTGGAGCCACTGCCCAATCAGGCTAAAATCTCTGTGAGGAGGGAGAAAGGGAACCCCGTCGTGTGTCTGAGAGCAACAGAGCTGGGGTGAACAGGGGAGCTTCTTGACAATGCGAGAAACAGGAAGCTGCGTCCATGCCTCTTAGGGAAGCTTTCAATCAGGACAGCTCCAAGATGGCATGGGAAGCTTTGCTGCTTAGGGTGGAATCTTCAGTAAAATAAGTATAAAATCCCAAACAAACTTGGTGTTAGTTCTGCTATATTCCACCCTATTCAGACAACATGTGCAATACTTTCCAGCAACTACCGATGCCCTGTTTTCAGAGATTCATTGACAAACTGCTGTACCTGGGAGAGCATAACAAAAGAGCAGACAAAAATGTAGTTGGCTATTACCCCAAATCCTACTGTAATTGGCAGGCCAGGTCCACAGAGAGTGCCAGTTCTAGAGGGGCTGGGATTTCTAATACCATGATCCATGAGCCCTGACTGATATCTTCATCATTATCCATCAGCTGGCTGAACTACATTAGCCTTTAGAAAATGGCTTTACTGAGGGCAGCTGGGTGGCTTAGTGGATTGAGAGCCAGGCCTGGGAGACAGGAGGCCTTGGGTTCAAATGTGACCTCAGACATTGCCTACCTGTGTGACCCTGGGCAAGTCACTTAACCCTCATTGCCTAGCTCTTACTGCTCTTCTGAATTGGAACCAATACACAGTAATGCTTCTAAGATGGAAGTTAAGGGATAAAAAAAAGGCTTTACTAAGAGGATATATTAAGATCAGTAGTTAAAAAAAAAAAAACTTTCCACCCAAACCACAGATTTACCCCTTCCCTCGACACACCAAATCGCTAAAGAAGGTGAGCTAAAACCTGAAGTACAAAAAATGAAAATTGCCTTCAGGGAACACATGTTATACCAGAAGTCTTTTATCCCTTGTAGAGTACTAATTACATTATCCTTACTTGTAGCTCCCCACCCAAATTTCAAAGAATGGTGCCTTTGATGAGTCCATATCCTACATTCCTGCAATTGAGCATCTTCCTTGAAACTGCTTACTTCCCTAAGCAGCTATCTTTTCCACATCTATGTCAGTAGTGTATTCAGCATATCACAAATGTATCTCCCTCTGGATTCATTGTCTCCTCCTACTGGTTCAATGTCTGTGATAACATGGTCTGCGAAGGGATAGGAATAAAGGGGGAACTCTCCATCCCGCTTCTCAAAGACTTGTCTGGAACTGGAATCCCTAACTCCAGAACTGAAATCGCTCACTCCTCAGCTGGACTCCTTTGGATTGGGAAATTGCTGAAATTTCTCTGATAGTTGCAAACTTTGCCTAACTAGCCAATCATTTTTTTTCCCTTCCTTAACCTAATCTAAGAGGTTCCCACCTCAGGGTATAGAAAATCTTTGTTTATACATCATGTTCATTTGTTGATTGATTGATTGATTCTGTAACTTGATTTTAAAAGGGCAGCCACACTTGTTGAAGATTACAGTATAGAACATATAAATGAGGTAAGGGAGTGGAACTCCAATGATTATATGGGAATTAACTGAGAGAAGGTGGGTATAGGTGCTTAACATAAAAAGGAAAACTCAAGAAGATTAAGATAGCTTTCTTCAAGTAGCTGAAAGATTGCAATATATAAAGTGCCTTAGATTTATTCCTCTCTCTTGGCTACAGAATGAGAAGCGGTGGTAGGAAGTTACAGAGACAGCTTAGTATAATGTGAGGGAAAATTTCCTAACAATTAGAGCTACCAAGAGTAGAATTAGTGTACTAAAAAGGGATGCACCCCCACACACACACACTAGTGACCTTCAACCCAAGGATAACCAATCTAGAACCAAAAAGGATTTCAGAGACTTTCTGGTTCAACCCCTTCATTTTTTCAGATAAGGAAACTGAAGCCTGAGAAGATTCAGAGCCCTTCTCAAGTTTAGTCAAATATGAAGCATCAGAGATGTGATTTGGATCAACATACCTTTCTGTTAGTCATTTCACTCATGTCCAACTCTTTGGGATTCCATTTGGGGTTTTCTTGGAAAAGATGCTACAGTGGTTTGCCATTTCCTTCTCCAAAAATATTAATTTGTCACAGATATTGTAGAGAGGGATTCTTGCTTTATATAGAGATTGGACTAGGTAAACTTTAAGGACAACTTAGATTTTAAGTTTTTGTGACTCTTGGATTCATTCTTTCATTCAACAGACATTTATAGAAGACAAGGGAAGGTAGGGGGAAAGGAGGTAAATGGGGGTAGAGGGAATAGAAGGGGAGAAGAAGATAAAAGAGAGGAGAGGGAGAAAGAAATGGTCAAAGAATAGGAGATGAAAAAAAGAGAGGGAGAGATCAGAACCCTGGGGTACCCCTTTCATAGTGGATAGGGCAGACAGAAAGAGTGGCTAGACTAGTATTGAACTAGGAAAGAGCAGTGTCACAAAAATTTACAAAAACAAGAGTATCAAAGTATGGAAAGTGGTCATCAGGGTTAAATTCTTTATATAGGTGTCCACTATACCCATGTTACTACCACTGAGAATTGAAATCATTATCAGTTCCAATGAGATATAAAGCAAAGAAATATATACTTCCCTAAGATATTTGCTGCTGACATGAATGATACAGTCTATGGTGTCAAACTAGAGACTCTCTTCTTTGCAAATGTCTTCTTGAGCCCCAGAATACATCAGGGCCTCCTCAAAAACACCTATAACTTCTCAAAGATCAGCCTAATGTCCAGTACAAAGAAAACCAATTGAAGGGTAAATGCCTGTTGCCCATACTATAAAATAAATCTATATGAGCAACCTATCAAAGTAGTCCATCAGTGCTATCCAATGTAATTCACTTTAGAAACACAACACAGTATATAATATACTAATATCTGAGCCCAGAACTGAGTAGAACAAGACAGCTGGATTTCATCTGAAGCATAGTGCTTTCAAGAGTACCCAACTACACCCTGACACAAAATCCTCTCTTTGTAATACTACTATTCATCTGTCAGTGCTCAATAGCTGCCAATCATAGAACTCTACAATCTTTACAGTTTCAAAATTATAAATAACTCATAGAAGAATGGAGAAATATATGACTGGCATAGGTAAGTTACCAATGCACATAAATGACAAGTGGAATAAAAGATAAAATTCAGCATATGCATAATTTAAAAAGGTCTAATTATCCAGTGATGGCAATGAATGCCAGAGGGGCAGTCTGTATGATCCACTGGTACCCATGGAATATTAAACAGAAGAAAGGAAGAAGAAAAAATAGATGAAAGCTATTCCAGAACCCCAGAATCTCAGAGTTTTAGGAGATAACCTATCTAGTTCTATCTGTACATGAACAAAGATCTCTTTTACAACATTCCCAGTAAGTGGTTGTCCAGCCTCTGGATAATGATTTTCCAAGGCAGCTTATTTTACTTTTGAAGAGCTCTAATTACTAGATGGCACAATGGCATAGTGGATAGAGTGTAGGCTTGAGGGTGTGAAAACCTGAGTAGTTCAATCTAGCTTCAGACATATCTGTGTGACTCTGTGTGACTCTGAACAATATCTGTGTGACTCTGAACAAATCATTTAACCCAATTTGCCTCAGTTTCTTCATCATTCACATGAGCTGGAGAAGGAAATGGCAAACTAATATCTGCCAAGAAAACCTCAAATGAGGGCATGAAGAGTTGGACACAACTCAAATGACTTAGCAAAAAATTACCAGGATTTTCCTCACTAAAACCATGTCTAAAGATGCCTATGGCAAATTCTACCCTCATTTTGACCCCTGGGTCAAAGCCAATAAGTCTACTTCTTCCACAGAATAGCCCATCTAGTAAGCCCCAGATCCCAAGTCTTCTCTAAGCCAAACATGCCTCGTTCCTCCCATTGCTGTTTTGTATGTTTTCTAGTTCTCTCATATCTTGGATGTACCCTTCTTGTCTATACTTTTCTTGAAATATGGTTCCCAGAAATGAAAACAGTACCCACAAAAAAAACCAAGGCACTAAAAATAAAAGGGATGGTTAAACTTAGAAGTGAAATAATCCACCTTCTATTCAGAGCAAGAAGCAAAAATAAAAATACAATTATAGGACATAGAAGTCACTTCAGCAATCATTCATAATCCCACCCCCTCATTTTAAAGATGAGGGAATGAAGACCCAAGGAGGGCGTAAAATAGTAGGTATCAGAGGTGGGACTTGAATCCAGGGCTTCAGACTGCAGAATCAGTGTTTCTTCAGCTGAACCTCTATCTCTGGTTATTTGATAATGCAGGATTTATCTATTTACCATAATGCTTCACTTGTCTGAAGATCACTTATAAAGTAACCTTATCTAGAATATAGTCAAGAGCTAGGAAATGCCACATTCCCTCTGACAAAAATAAAGTAGCCCCTTCTCAGGCAACATACATTTTGAAACATCTGAATGGTAAAACCCATTCATTTAACTTATAAGTGAGGTCCCCAGCATCTCACTCAGATACCATTTACTCATATCCTATATAAATCAAAAAACCAAATTCAGTCAATAGATTTTATTTACATTTAGAGGGAGCTGTGCTGTGTTTCAAGGAATATAGATATGACTGTGGCATGAATCCTAAAGGAACTTCTAATCTAGAAGAGAAGATGAGTATTGTACAAATAATTATTATACAGGTAGCATAGGATCTTGCCATAAAAGAGGCACAAATATTGTCATTAGAATTTATTGGAAATATCGTATGAATTGAAGAATTTAAAAAAACGTCATAACAATGTGATATATGATCTAAATGTTAAAGGGTAGATTGGTTCATTAATTTTGTTCTTGCAGAAACTTTCTGATCTCATAGAATCAAAATTATTGATTTTATCTTTTGTGATTACTTTTATCCTTTATTGCGTTAGAGCTTCTCTCCCTAGCCATAGCTATGAAAGGTACCTGATCTAATTTTCTTATAATTTTTGTCATGCTATGACATTTAATATTCAGGAAACAAATCCATTTTAAGCTTATTGTGATATGTGATATAAGATGTTTCTCTAAAACCAATTCTATATAACTGCTTTCCCATTTTCCCAGCAATTCTTTTTAGATAAAGAATTCTTCCCACAATGAATTTGTTTCACTTCAAGATGGGCAATGGATAATTTTGAGGTCAGAAAGAATTTGTATAAATATGTCTTAAAAGGATCAGATATTAATATTGTGTTATTATATAAGACATAATTATGCAAATTCTTTCTGACCTCTAAATAATATATGTATAGGCAACTAACATACAAAGTGAAGTAGACTGAAATAGTCAAACTATATACAATAAATAAAATAATGTAGTGAAGGAATAATAACAACAAAGCAATCAAAATTACATACATTGAAATTATACCAACTGACCCCAAAGAAGAGGTGGTTAGTCAGACATTCAATAAACATTTATTAAATACCTACTAAGTGTCAGACACTCTATTGACTGCTGGAGATACAAATACAAAAAACAAATTCCCTGAACTCCAGGAGTTTACAATCTAATGGAGCAGGGGTACAGAAATACCAAGTGTCAGGCACTATGGAGAAATCCAAATAAGTGTAACTAAGTAGAAGATGAAAAGACCATTGGCCTGGGTCCTTTCTTAAATGGAAGGTTTGAGAGGAGCTATTTAGTCCACACTTCAGTCAAGAAGGGCAGAGGGTACTGATGAAGTCTGAGTAATAAAATTAAATTAGATCTTTCAGAGTTTCCTAATGACAAGGATTCTGGGGGCATGAAGGAGAAATCCAAAAGAGTGAAGTCAGGTGGCAAATGGTAGACCATTAGTGTGGAACATTGAAAATAAAGTCAGTCTTAATTAATCTATTGGCTAGTTTTGCTGAACAGTACTTTTTTTTTTAATTCTTCATAAAAAGTGACAGCTTTCTGAAAGGGAAGGGAGCAGGATATTTTGATAAATATAAGTATTGTAAAGACAAAAGGTAATAATAATTATTTAGAAGAAATAGCAAAGATGAATACATGAAGAGAAAAGGGGGAAGCTAGTAGACGTGATATTATGAATAAATTTATAGACATAGTAAAGCATGAGAGTTAACCAGAGCTTAAAAAATGCAACCCAGTTTTGTTGGAGTGTGAGGTGCTGTTAGCAGAGCCATCAAAAACAAAGTTGAAAGGGCAAGTTGTGGCCAATGTGTGTTGAACCTTGAATGTCAGGTTTATGAGTGTGAGTTTAATTCAGTAGACCAAGAGGAACCACTGAGCTTTACTTTAGGAGAATTAATCTGACAGTTGTGTACACAATGGATTAGGAATTTGATGAAGTAGAGGCTGGAAAACTAGTTAAGAGGTTATTGTGATAGTTTGAGAGATAAGAATGAAGAACTACAGTGGGATCCAAAGGAAAGAAAATAAGGGGATGTGTTTGAAAATTTTTGTGGAGACAAATCTGATAGAATTTGGCAAATCTCTGAATGAGGGAAAGGGAAGAGTCAGAAATTATGCCAGGGCATCCATGCCAAGAGACTGGAAACCATCAATGGAAATAAACCATTTATAAAAGGGTCTGCTTTGAGATTTGGGGAGGGAGCAGAAGAAATTATGAGTTTGGTTTTGAATATCAATCCACAAATCAAAAAGCTTTTATTAAGTGCCAAATTTGTACCACACTGGAAATATATGTGCACTATCAGTGAGGAACACAAGTAGCTATAAATTCAAGAATGGGACTCAGGAGGGAGGTCAGTATGAAAGATATAGTTTTGGAAAGAGTCCAAATAGTAATTTGTTGGAACAGTAAAAAAAATTTTGGACAGTCCTGAGATAAGATCACTAGAGGCAGATACAACAAAAATAGGGGAAAATGAGAGCAAAGAATATTATATTGAGGGAGAAGACAAAAAATATAAAAAGGGGCCATTAAACTAAAATATTATTTTACTATTTTAAGGAATAATAAAAGCAATAAATATTCATAAAGAATTAGATTATTAATCATAAAGATAACTGTAAATTATTTAGCATACTTTAGAAAAGAAATACAAACAATATGACTGATCTGATTTTTTATGTTGTAATGATCAAATAGGTAATATGGAAAATCCACTGTAGATGAAAATACAAAATAAGGACACATTGTGGTATATGGTTGTGAAAGAATATTATTGTGCAATGAGAAATGACTTAGGAAATTATTTCAGAAAAACCTAGAAAGAATTAAAGGAACTGATGGAAAAAGAAGGGCACAGAATCAGGAGAATGTTGTATACACAGTGATATCAATATAATAAAAATGATCAACTGTAAAAAACTTTAGCTACTTTAACCAAGACTGATTCAAGATGATTCCTAAAGAACCATGCATGAAAAATGTTATCTATCTCAAGAGAGAGAACTGATGAACTTTGAGTGCAGATTGAAGCATACTTTTTAAACTTATTTTTCTGCTTATTTTGCAACATGGCTAATATGGACATATGTTTTGCATGACTTCACACATATAACTGATATATTGCTGAATTGAGAGATCTGAAATAAGGGAGTTAATTTAGAGCTCAATTTTTTAAATGAATACTAAAATAAATAATTATTTAAACAAGAAAATGCCAGGTAAATATTTATATATAACTATATATTTATAAATAAATGAATAATATCTTATAAATATCCTTCCACTTTTGATCCAGTGCTCCAGTTCCTTTACTGGGACCAAGTGATCCTGTCTGGTAAAAGTTCATTATACCTATTTATACCCACCTTATTGCTCTTATGTCATCTTCCCATAATACAGTCTGATATATACAAACCACTCCCCAATCTCATTGAAGGCAGAGACTATCTGTTTTTGTATTTGTAAGTCTGATGTTTTTAATATGGCGCCTGGCACATAGTAATTGCTTAATAAGTAAATATATGATTATTCTTCTTTTTCTAAATACCGGTAAATATGTGGTAATATATTAAGATTCTTAGTTTTCCATGCCAAAAGTTATACCAAATTAAATGGTTGTGCCAACTCAATCTGTTCCCTTCCCCCCACCCCACCCCCCCAAAAAAAATCACCAGTGGCAGCAGCAAAAGGTAAAGATAAAGGAAAAAATAAACAAACCAAACTGCCTTTATAGGACAGGACTTAAAACCTCTAATCATGACAGGAATGTCATAGCCAGAAATGTGTGCAAATCTTTGGGATCCTAGTGCCAACTTCTGCATCTTTCCTCAGGCATTTCCATAATTTGTAGCCTAATTTTCCAGATTCATGAATTCCTGCTGCTCCCTATCTCCCATCAAACTCTCTACAAAGCCACCTAACTTGCTAATTCAAATCATGTTACTCATCCTGTCTTTCAGCAGTGAAATGTCTGTATTATTTAGGATTCGAGCTGCTGGTTTAATTCTGTATTTGCTGTTTAAAATGCCCAAACAATGGCAATGGTTCCATATCCTGTAGTCACTCTGCTTTGGATAAAAAAGGCCTTAACAACTCAAAAGTAGCCTCCTCCTTCTGCTTTCTGGAATAAAATATGTAGAATCATGATGGTGACACAGGAAAGAGTCTTCCTTTCATGTCTGGGCCCTCCGCTCTGGAAACAGGAGAAACAGCATCAGGCTATTCTGATTTCTCTTCCACAGAGCTAATATTTCTTGCTCCAAAACTGTGCAAGCAGTGAAGTTGAACCATGGTTATGCAAGAAGTACTGTCCAACTGGATGGGACTGTAGTGGGTGGTTCAAACCACCTACAAAATCCATGGCCTTTACTTTGCTAAGACAGAGAAGGGGGCAGGACAGGAAAGAAGAGCTGGCCTATCAGAGAAATCTTCTTCATATAAATTGGGCATACCTGAAGAATTCCAGCAATGAGCTCTATCATGATAACCCCTTCTCAGAAATTAGTAACATTCCCTCACCTTCATTCACCCTGGAGAAGGTTTTATGTTTTCTCTTCATCCAGGAAAAAAAAATAGTTTAACATGAGATTTTTAAACAGAAAATGACATAACTATTCATGTATTAAAATGCCCCAGACTTTATAAACTTAAGTAATTTGTTCAAGTTATTGCATTCGTATCAACAACTAAATTTGGCCAGAGGGGATAGGTTTTTTTCAAGATAGCAGATAAAACCCCAAATGGAACTCATTCATTTAGCCATCATGAAAAAATGTAAAATGACAGAAGTTGTTTTCTTCTTAGTGGGAAAAACTACTCTTTGCAAAACACATAAAATACAGTAGAATCATAGCACTTGGAACTAGACAAACCTCAGAATTTATCTAATCCAGCTACCTTACTTTACAGAGGAGGAAAATTGTGGTGGCAGAGGTGAACTTACTTAAACGATGTCCTACAATGAATAAATTACAGAGCTGATATTTGAACCCAAGTCCTCACTTGCAAAATGAGTGAATTGGTCTACATCAATGATATCAAACTGAAATAGAAAGAGGACCACTAAACTATACCTAAAGATTCCTGCAGGTTGCATATTGACTTAGAAAATCATTTATATATTTATCCTATGTTCTATTATCATTTTATTTTGTTAAATATTTCTTATTCCATTTTCATCTCTTTCCTGTTCATTCCAGAGTATTGTGGGCTGCATGTATGACACCTCTGTTCTAGAGAGAATTTAAGTTCCCTTCTAATTCTAAATCTGTGATCCTATGTAGGAGGCAACTTATAACTGAGACAATGAGATGAAATTTCCCCATAGTACACCCAGAGAATACCCTCAGCCTTGTCATTTCTAGCAAATCTTAGAACGTAGTGGTTAGAGGGAGAAACCTAGTAATAGACTGACCTCCTCTCACCCTCTTCTGGCTATAGTTTATTTGATTATTGTTTTCTGCTTGGTTAAGTTAGGGAAGGGGAAGTACATTTCATACATATATGTAACATATGTGTAAATATATACATATTATATTATATATATGTTATTGTTGTTCAGTTATTTTAAACTCTGTGATCCAATTTTGGGTTTTCTTTGCAAAGATGCTGGTGTGCTTTACAATTTCCTTCTCTATGTCATTTTATAGATGAGGAAACTGAGGCAAGCAGTTAAGTGACTTGTTGAAGGTTACACAGTTAAGTGTCAGGCCAAATTTGAAATCAGTTCTTCCTGACCCAAGGCCTGGGCATTCCATCCATTGTTCCACCTAGTTGCCCCATTAAAGTATAAGAGGGACCAAACCTTATGGTCTCTGGGTCACAGCTGGCCTCAAAGCCCAGAAAGGGGATTACATACATATGCCACAGGTTGTGTCACTAAACACACTAACTGTTTCTAGCCCAAATTTTAAAATTAACATCTTTTCCTTCTGAATCCCAACATGGTCAAGGATATTTTCTTACAGCAATGAAATCATAGGTCTAATCCAATAATAAGCCTGAGCTATATACTATCAATATATATTTTCAGGTCATGTCTTCATTGGCAGAATGATCAATGCATTCAAAATCACGCTGGCCAGCAACTGAATATATTTTATTTTTTAAGTAGGACATGTAGAAAAACTAATTAAATTACATGACTTTCCAGAAAGGTTAGACTTGATTGCCTCATCTGGTTATCATTTAAAAGAATAGTCCTTCCCCATCTGACAGATGTCTGAAGGCTTTGAACAGGCAGTTCATACAAGATAAAACATATAAGCTATCAGTAGCCAAATAAAAAATGAAGAAATGTAAATTAAATCATTTCTGAGTTTCCACTTCACTACTCTTCAGACTGGCTAAGTTGACCAAAAAAAATGAATATGAGAAAAGTTAAAAGAGCTGCAGGAATCAGGCATATTCATGCATTGATGGATGGGATGGTTTCAGTGGGACTGGGGAAGTTTTGTATGAACTGATACAGAGTGAAGATGAAAAAAGGAAAACAACATAGAAGAAGAATATTGGAAAAAATATTAAAAGACTTAAGAATGATCAATGCAGTAATCCCAAAAAATCAATGATGAAGTTATCCATGTTCTGACAGAGGAATGGTTGACTCAATATACAGACTAAGATAAGATGTCTAGAACATTGATGGGTGATTTTGTTTTGTTTGACTATGCATATACATTCCAAGAGTTGTCTTTTGGATTTGATGGAGAAGATAGGAAGAGAAAATAATTCCTCATTATTTTTCATTAATTTTATAAAGCAATACAAGGTAATCTGGATCTAATGGGATAGTTGGCATAGCTTACCTGGAAAATAAATAATATTAGTGTTTTTCAAAAAGATAGCCAATTACCTAATTATTAAGGAATTAAAAAGGTAGGTTCATTCACAGAAGAATGGAATGAAAATCATCAAAGGTCATCTTCTATTACATTCATATCCAATGAAGAATACCCTCCACAATATACAGACAAATAGTCATCCAAGCACCATCTGAACAATTGAAGTCAATGAAACACAATATAGCAGCTGATTCCATTGTAATTATTAAGAAGTTCCTCATTTAGAAATATAATGCATGGAAAGAGTGCTGAATTTGGAGTTTGGAGGCTCAAGTTCAAATCCCAACTATGCTACATACTAGCTGTGTGAACTTGGGCAAATCAAGACCCCTTTCTGAGTCTTAGTTTCCTTATACACAAAATGAAAAGGTTAGTCTTGAAGTCACTAAATTTTATATATAAGGTCTTTTATACCCCCAATAGCCTGTAATTCTATCATAGGAGATTAAATTCTATTCATTGTACCTAATTCTTCTGGGGTCAACTAGAGTAAGTTTAATGCTTCTTGACATGCCAGTCTTTCAGATACTTGAAGAACATTTTCAAACCCTCTGCTATTTTTTCCACTAGAGGATAAATATCTCTCATTCCTTCAAACAATCTTATTATGAAATAGTTTTAAATCTAGTCAGCCTAAACTCCCTCCTCTAGCTATGTTCCTACTTGTTGCTGACTTGAACCTAATCCTTAGTATATAGACTAACACCACATCAGCTCCTCTGACTTCCATCTTTCCATATTTGTCCATTGGTTCATATTGTTCTTGTAGTCACCCAAAACTCACTAATCTTTTTCACATGAATTAAATGCCACTTGCCATCCTATATTTGTGCAATTATTTTTTTCCTTATTTTAAAATTAACAAACCTTTTCTCTCCCTCCCACAACCTACTCCTATTGAGAAGGAAAAAGAAAATCCTTTTTACACATATAAGATCAAATAAAATAAATTTCTATACTGGCAATTACAAACATATATGTCTAATTTTGCATATTAAGTTCATTACCTCTTTGTCACTAGAAATTCTTTTTCATCAGTTCCATGAGATCATGGTTGGTCATTTCATTGATCAAAATCCTAGTCTTTCAAATTTGTTTGTTTTCACATAGTTGTGGTTATAATATAAATTGTTCCCTTAATTCTGCTCACTTCATTATGCATCAATTCAGATAGTTTTCCCAAATTTCTTGGAAATTATCATTTCTTTCATCATTTCTTACTTCATAATTAAGGAATTCTTGTACCATGATCTTTTCAGTCATTCCTTAATTGATGGGCTTTTCCTTTATTTCTAGTTCTTTGCCACCACAAATAGAGAAGCCATAAAATATTTTTGCAAACTATGGGTCCCTCTTCCCCTTCTTTGATCTCTTTGAGGCATATGCCAAATAATTGTATCATTCACTTAAAAGGTATGTGCAATTTAGTAAATTTGGGGCATAGTCAAAAATTGTTTTCTAGAATATATAGAGTAATTCATAATCGCACGTTAAGACTATGTAAATAGGCATAGATATAGAAATGGACATAGACATATATGATGAGAGAGATGAGCTAGAGATGACAATAAAGATAAGGTAGATATCAATAGAAATTGATATCATTACTATAAAAGTTAATCTTATTAGCTTTGTCCAATTATTGTAACTAGTTCAAATCTTTAGGGAGCTGAATTTTATAATCAAATATATTTGCTATCTCTTCCAGTTTTAAGTAATGAATAAACTAAATAAGCAGGCCATCTCTGTAGTCAATCATTTTATTGTTTAATATACATATATATATATAGTGTATGTGTGATTATAGATATATATGTATATATGATGTGTGTGTAGAATAGAATAAGGCCATGAAGTATCCTAGAAACCATCTTCAAAATTGGTCTTAATTCAATAATCAGTGTTTGTTGGATCTAGTCATTCAAACAGTTGTGAATCCATCTTAGTGTGCTATCAAATGGCCCATATCTTTCCATTTTGTTCACAAAGATGCCATGAGATGCTATAAAATGCCTTGATAAAATATGGTTTTACTGCATCTGTAATGTTCCCTGATCTCAGATTAAACCCCATCAGAAAAGAACACGACAATAATCTATCATGACTTTCTCATGATGAATTCTTATTGACTTATAGTGACTGCTTTTTGCTAAGTGTTTGTAAATCATCCTCAGTAAATCCATTATTAATAGATTTTAGAATTTTGCCAAGAATCAAGACTACACTCACCAATAAAGTTAGTAATAAGTTCATTTATTCACTAATGTACTCTTTTACTAATTTATTCTTGGAACACATTTTTTAAATCTTTGGATTCATAAAAATGTGGTAAATTAAAAAGTTCATAATCCTACCATATTATTTGGGTCAGAGATATCCATGACATGAAGGACCCTTGGATCACTTTAAGGAACCTTCACCTATCTTAAATTTATACTTGGAAACTTTCAAAACTCTCTTTTCTCATACCTTTGTGGGAAAGTGGTAACATTCTTAGAAAGGAAAAGAATGAAAGGAAAGCAAGCAAGCAAACAAGGAAGGGAGAGAGAAAGAGAGAGAGAGAGACAAAACTGAAACATTGTGGAATGATCAAATGTAATTGACTTTTCTACTAATAGCAATGCAATGATCCAAGACATTCCTGAGTAATTTCTGAGAAAGGATACTATTAACATCTAGAGAAAAAAAACATAGTAGAGAGAGAGTAGAAACACAGAAGAAAAATATATGATTTATCACTTATTTATGTGGGTATATGATTTTGGGTTTGGGTTTTAAACGACTGCTCTATTACAAAAATGAATAATATGGAAATAGATATCAAGTAATAACATGTGTATAACCCAGTGGAATTACTTGTCAGCTCCAGGAGCAGGGAAGGAAGAAGGGAAGGAGAGAAAATGAATAAATCATGTAACCAAGGAAAAATATTTTTAAAATAAAATAACAACTGAAAAAAAAAAGTCATAGCTATCTCTATCAGAGGAAATTATCCAGAATTTCCTACTGTTGAGGCTTGTACTCTCCCAAGGATATAGACTCAGGTAGCTATGTGGAAGTTCCTACTATCAGTTCTATTTGCCTAAATCACAAACAAAAACCTCATTATAGTTCTGATTTCTTTCAATTTCCTGATATGAGTTGATCATGACTCCACCAAAGCACTCCTCACTACTGGTCTTCATTCATCCATCCATTCATTCATTCAACAAGCAGTTTTAAATACCTATGATGTACTAAGCATTCTTATGGATCTTCCAAGATATCTTCCCACATTTTCCCCTGGGATTTCATCCACACTCTGATTGGTAGAGAGGTATCTAGTTTACCTTCCTTTGTCAATGAGTTATATTCTTCTGGTGGGAATGATATTTCTCAGTATCTGTGATAGTATATGATCTTCTTGCAATTCCCCTATCAGCTTATTATTGGAGAAAGGATGTTTGAGGAAAGAGGTTAAAGTAAATAGGAGGGAAAAGTTGAATATAAACTAAGAACTGTGCCATACACAGTGCCCACCATATGGTAGGCATTTGATAAATGATTGCTAATTGCTAGCTGATTGATTGGCTTGTCCAAAGTATTTGTGTTAACAGTAGAGGTAAAGAAGCAACCCCAAATGAACTGAAAATCTGACCTGAGTTAGCTTTCTATTATTTGAAATTGTTAAAGTCATGGTGACAAAATTGTATAAAATCATCAAAACCACTTGATATTTTTATTCCCACACAACAAAATGAATTTCAATCCTTTTTTCCTCCCACCCCTATGCCTAGGGAATTTTGAAATGAAAAATGTTAGCTCCCAGGGAACTTTTGCAGAATAATAATATGGGATCTATGCCATCTATTATTATTTCATCACCAGTTAAGACCCATTTTGGCTATCTGACTTCCTTCTGAGATGAATCAGAAGTGATGAATATAAGTTTAGGAAAACTCCAAAGGAGAAAGACTATTTTTGTATGACAAGTGAAAATATCTGCTTCTGGACAGTGGTCCCCATGTGACACTGATAGCTCTTTGGGAAGCAAGGGTGACAGATACACATCTGTGCCACTTAAAACTGTAAAGGATCTTTACAATATTCCCAGAGGCCAGCCACAGTCATGTCACAAGTTTACATCACGATCATTTTACAGATGACAAAACTGTGACTTGGGTACAGGGGAAAAGACAAATAATAAAGCAATAGCAGAGTCCAAGTAAATTCAGAGTTCTTTAGTTTGCTTAGCTCCAGGCTCCCTGAACCTCTCATTCTTTTTTTCCTTTCAATATTACAGGGCACTGTTCCTTCAGTTTGTACTGAAGTCTCCCTAAACTTTCCTCTCTGTTTGTTTGAGGTAAACACCATAGGTTTGATTGATAGAGCAATTTGCATCTCAAGGCATCACTCAATAAATACAGTGAAATGAGAGGCTACTCTCTCACAAGCCACTTTCTCCCCTTGGGCTGACTTTAGAAACTCATTGATGTCACTTCCTTCCTCAGTCAGCAAGTGAATTTTCTTTAATTCTCAAGACCAGCTGTCCATGCTGTCAACAGAAAGTTATTAAAATTCCTTTAAAGTGAATAAAAATAGCCTAAAAGCAAATGTACTTGGAAACAGGAAAGAATCAGTATGCAAAGTCCACAAACCTTTGAGCAATCTAGTGTTGATCCAACCAGAGATTTCAAGGCTTGTCTATAGAAGATGCTAGGAAAATAATTAGAAGATGTTAAGCCACATACTCCTTCATCTTTTATTAGCAGAGCCTGGTGCAGTTAAAAATTGGCCCTTAAGTTTCATTCCTCCTTTTTTTACAAAGATGATTTCAATAAACACTGGAATGGCTTATGTCTTCCCTAAATGGGGTTTCCTTTTTCTTCTCCAAGCTACAGAAAACATTTACATCTCTCTGAAAGGAAGACCCACCACAAGCAAGAGGGAAGAATTTATCCTGTGAGGTATTCATATAAAATAGCCCAAAGCCAAAAATTACTTTTTAAATTTTTTCCTTATAGAAATAGCATCCTAATAGATAGGAAAAAAGATAAATTTTCTTAAATTTATATTTTCTAATGGCATGTCTGGCTCCCTCCTCTTTCATCATCCCCTCCCCAACTCTTAAGCCTCAGATCACTTAATCACCACCTGTCATTTCAGTCCTACTTCAGGCTTTGGGATTAATCTTGTCCTGAGTCAATGGGACAAGATGTCACAGTTAAACGACTTACATCTAATTTTATAGGTAGCAAGGATGAAGCAAGATTTGAACTTAGGTCTCCTAACTCAAAATTCAGAGCACTGACCCATGTGTCTCTAATTTATTAACTTTGTAAATGAAACAAGTTACTTAACTTCTCTGGGCCAAATTTCTTCAGGTATAAAATGATATATGACTCAACTGTCTCTAATCGCCTATGCCTAAATCCTCTCTAAATTCATGATCCTATAAGCCCTCCTCTCAAAGCCCTCCTCATAACTTATATTCCCCCTAGCCCTAGTTTCAGAGACCTAAAGTAGCTCACTTAAGAAGATGAATGAGGGGGAATCACCCAAATATGTGCCATTCTCTCTCCCTTGGGCGGGAGGAGGAAGAGTTTGGTAATATCTGTTTGATCCTAGTTGCTTTTTCCCCTCAACCCTTCTTGATTACCTCAGCTCTGTATTCAAATCCACTCTCAAAAAGAAAAGGCTGTAACTATCAATGCCTGGCTGATGAGTATCTATTCCACCCCACTAGGGTGCCAAAAGCACCTATGAAGCTAGAAGCTACACACAGATGAAGGGGCAGAAAAAAAGATACCAGCCTACCTGAAACAGTAGGGCACCCTGAGGGAGAGACAGAAGGAGGCAGATTCTGAGAAAGTCAAACCACCATCTCTACTACCTCTATTACCATCTGTCCTCAGACCCTGAGGGGTCCCTAAACTATGACCTTGAGCCCAAGGGTCTCAGGAAGAGTATTGACCCTGAATCCACTGGTCCTGCTTCCATCCCAGCCTCCCCAGAGATTATCCAGCTAATCAGTCCTTACAGAGTTTCCAGCTGGTGCCTACTTGTGTAATTGTTGTCTCAGTACTGAACCCCAACCAACAAAAAGAAGATTCTCACCACCAGAGTCCTCAGCACTGCCAAATGGTTCAGCATTATGAGCTGAATGACTTCATAAGAGGAAATAACACTAAAAATGATGAATTACCATCCATACGACAAGGTACATGCATTGACATCTGTACCACCATGGGATCCTTCTTCTTAAAGCTGAAGTCTTCTATGTTTGTTCTCTCCCATTAGAATGTGAGCTCCTGGGGTGCAGGGACAGTATCACATTTCTATTTTTTTCACCACATTTAGCACAGTGCTTTGCATACAGGCTTTCTTCCTCACCCATCTACTCATTTATTCATACACTCGTGCTATCTGTCAAGTTTTGTGATGAAAACAAATCACTACTCTATTAGTAAAAGACTAGAAGGGATCCCTCTGAATTGAGAAGGGGGTTAGAGTGAGGTGGCATGCAGTTTAAGGTAGAATTTGCTTTCAAGTCTTGATAATGTTATTATAAAATAGTGTTGGTTGGGACAGTTCTGAAATATGGGTCTGTGTTGCCAAGAACTGCCTCCATATAACTTCTACCCATTATTTCTAGGTGTCCTTGGACATCAGTCACAAAAGTTCTTAACCATCTTCTGCATGACATGTTTAGAATTTGAAGATATCTATCATGTACCCCTATAGCTTTTCTTTCTATGGACCTTTCTGTGGACTTTTGTTATGATAGAGGTTTCGAGTCCCTCTTTTGGAAATTTTATTAAGAAAAGGAAAATAAGTTTAACACCAGAATATAACAGCAGAAAGATTTATGAAGCACAAATTTCTTTTTTAAAAAACCTTCTAGGGGCAGCTGGGTAGCTCAGTGGATTGAGAGCCAGGCCTAGAGACCGGAGGTCCTGGGTTCAAATCTGGCCTCAAACACGTCCCAGCTGTGTGACCCTGGGCAAGTCACTTGACCCCCATTGCCTAGCCCTTACTGCTCTTCTGCCTTGGAGTGACACTGTGGTAAAAACAAAGAGAAGATTCAAAAATACCGAACTGTAAGAAATGACAAGCAAGTTAATTTGGAAAAAAATATGGAAAGACCTGCATGAATTAATGAAGAGTACAACAAGCAGAACCAAGAGAATGTTATATTCAGCAGCAGAAATATTGTTTGTAGACTTGTTCGTATATTTCCAGCTCCGGAGAAAAACTGATAAATAGAAGTAAGAAAGCATAGTTTTATAAATATATATGTCAAATGATTACTTCTCTAATGGAGGAAAGAGAGCAAGAGAGGAAGTTACCTAGGTATTTAAATGTAACAAATAAATAAATTTAAATATTCAAAAAGACAGGCAGTTATGATGGCTGATCATCATTGAAGAGAATAATCTATAAGATCTTAGATGAATCTGAATATTGAGGGTTTGAGGAAAGAAAAAAGGACCAACAACTTGGGGAATCAGACACTACTTCCTTTTGGAGATGGCCCATAAGCTGAGCTTTGAGGAAAAGTAGAGTATAATCAATAAGCATTTATTAGATGCCCACTCTATGCTTGGCATTGGGAATACAAAGACAAAACTGAAAAAATCTCTCTTCTAATGAGCTTATATTCTCCTGGGGCCAACAATATGCTCTCGTAATGATAAAAATAAAATGTATGCTAAGTAAATATGAGGTAATTTCCAGGTAGGAGATTGGGATGGGGGAGTCAAGAAAAGCCCCATTATAGGAGGTGTTACATTAGCTGGGCTGGAGATTCTAAGTCAGAGTTGAGAGAAGGGCATTCCAGGTATTATGTTCTGCCCCTTTAAGGTCTGTTGATAAGTTAAGGCCACTCAGTTCTCTGAGAAAAAGTTACTCTGAGAAACAACTGAAAGAGGCTGTGTCTGGTTAAGCAGCTACTGGGTTGTGAATATGGCAGGCTGTTATATGGTGGGGAAATATGAATACCAGAACTGTAGTATGAATTTGAGACAAATGTAATTTTTCTGATTATTGATGGATGACAATTTAATTGCTAATCATAAACTAAGATAGAGTCATTCAGGTGGGCAATCCAGAGTATGAACAGAGAGGAGAGAAGAGAAGGGGAAGGGAGGGGGAAGAAGAAAAGAGAAGGGGAGGGGAGGAAAACTAAAAGGAGAGGAGAGGGGAGGAGGGGAGCAAGGAGAGAAGGAGAGGGCAAAATAGGGGAGGAGAAAAAACAAGGGAGGAATGGGGGGAGAAGAGAGGAAAGGAAAGGAGAGGAGAGGCAATTTTCATATCTACAGCAGCTAAGTCTGCAAATATAAATAATGAATTCTACAGTTGCTGTCAAATATTGAGTCTAGCTGAACAAAGAATCAGAGAAAAAAACTGAATGGATCAATCAGTTTGACTGAGGTTTCTTGCCCAGTGTGGAGTTAATCAAGCCCCTCAGGGATCAATCAACTTATCAGTAGGAGCATCTATTCAATACAGAAGATCAAGGAAATTTTATGAGCAGTTCCTGATCCAGAAAGAGAACACCCAAGTTTACAGTCCCAAAGTTGTACTTACTCTGAACACATAGGTTTTCCTCATACATGTGGTTCCTTCGTCGATTTCTATATATATTCCCAATGTTGGGAACTGAGTTGGATTTGGCAACTGTTGAATTATGAATGTGGCAACAAACAAATAATCCCATAAGTATCACATATTAAAATAAATGCAAATCTTATGATATTGTTATTTCTTTTACCTTATTGTTAAGCAAATAACTGTTTAAGATTTGAAAATGTGGGGATGTTAACAATACTGAGTTTGAGATTCCTGTGGGATAACAATTTCAAAATGTTCATGAAGTGATATGAAATTGGAGCTCAAGAGAGGCACCTGAGTTGGATATATAGATCTGGACGTCAGTTGAGTAGAGAAGATAATTAAACTCATTGGAGATGATGATGTCACCAAGACATGTAGTGCAGAGAAAAAAGAAAAGGGTCTGGTAGGGCTTAAGGGTATATTCATAATTAGTGAACTAGAAGTAGATAATGAGAAAGCCAAAGGATAACAAGAAAGAACAATCATATAAGTAAAAGAAGAACCCAGAGAGAGCAGTTTGATTTTTAAAAAACAAAAAGGAGAGAATATCCAAGTCAAGTATGTAGGGGGAAACTGGGTAGCTCAGTGGATTGGGAGCCAGGCCCAGAGACGGGAGGTCCTGGCTTCAAATCTGGCCTCAGACACTTTCCAGCTGTGTGACCCTGGGCAAGTCATTTAACCCCCATTGCCTAGCCCTTGCCTCCCTTCTGCCTTGTAAGCAATACACAGTATTGATTCTAAGACATAAGGTAAGGGTTAAAAAAAAAAAAAGATAAGTATGTATTCTACCGGGTGAAACCATATAAGAGGTGCTGAAGGGAGGATGGAGTATCTTCCAGGGATAAAAGACATCTTTTCAAAGGCTTGAAGGAAGGAGATGTAATATCAAATTTAGGGAATAGCAAGTCAACTCTTTGGCTGAAACAGAGAAGGATTGTTGTGAAATAAATCTCCAAAGGTAGATTGAAACAATTTGTGAAAAAAATTATTTTGTTTTGCTTTTTGTGAAGTGCTGAAGTACAGGTGTTTAATTTAATCTTTAAGGCAATGGGAAACCACTGAATATTCTTGAGCAGGAGAGTGACCTCAGCAGCCTTGTGTTTTAGAAGAATTGTTTTGATAGCTGTGTGGAAGAAAGATTCTCACACCATCCCGTTGTTTTCTTTTTAACCAGCTAAGAATTTCTACTAAACATTTGTTAAAATAGTTGAATTCAATACTTCCTTTTGCTTCATGGACTGAAAAATAGAGAGAAAAATTCCTCCAAAATGAATGGCAATGAAATTAGGGAAATATACAATAGTTTACCTGTCAGATCTATAGAGAAGGGAAGAATTTATAACCAAAGAAGAGATAAAGAAAATTACAAGATATAAAAAGAATAATCTTGACCATATTAAATTAAAAAGGTTTTGCACAATTAAAATCAATCAAACCAAGATTAGAAAGGAAACAATGAGCTGGGGGTGGGAATTTTATAATGAACTTCTCTGATAAAGTTCTCATTTCTCAAATATATAAAGAACTAAGTCAAATTTATTAGAAAACAAGCCATTCTCAAATTGACAAATAGTCAAAGGATGTGAACAAGTAGTTTTCAGATGAAGAAATCAAAACTATCAAAAATCACATTAAAATTTTTTCTAAATCACTCTTGATTAGAGAAATTAAATTAAAACAACTCCAAGGTACCACCTCACACCTATCAGACTGGCCAACATGACAATAAAGTGATAAATGTTAGAGGGGATATGGCAAAATTAAGACACTAATATATTGTTGGTGAAGTTATAATCTGGCAATTTGGAACTATGCCCAAAAGACTATAAAAGTGTGCATACACTTTGATCCAGTAATACCACCACTAGGTCTATATTCCAAAGAGATTTTTTTTAAATGAGGTAGGGGGAGAGGACCTGCTTGTACAAAAATATTTATAGCAGCTCTTTTTGGGGTTCCAGGCAAAGGACTGGAAATTTAGTGGATGTCCACAGAATGGAAAGTAGCTGAACAAATTGTGGTATATGATGGTAATGGAATACTATTGTGCTGTAAGAAAAAATGGACAGAATGATTTCAGAAAGAGCTGGACAAACCTACATGAACTGATGCAGAGTGAAATAAGCAGAACCAGGAGAACATGTGCAATATTATAGAATGATCAACTTTAAAAGACTTAGCTACTCTATCAATACAATGATCCAGAACAATTCTGAGGGACTTATTACAAAGATTATATCCAACTAGAGAGAAAGAATTGTTAAGAGTTGGAATGAAGATCAAAGCATACAATTTTTCACTTGTTTATTTGCGTTTTTATTTGGGGGGGGGGTGTTTATCTGAGTATCCTCTTACAAAAATGAACAATATAGAAATATGTTTTATATGATAATATATGTTTAATAACCCAAATTACTTACCAGTTCTGGGAAGAGGGCAGGAAGGAAGAGAGAGACAATGTAGAACATATAACTTTAGAACATGTATGTGGGAAATTGTTATACATAACTGATAAAATAAAATATCTTTACAAATAAAAAATGAATGGCAATGAACATAATAATACAATAGGTAACCCATGTATCTCACAAATACTATAACATATTTTGAACAAAATAGTGAGGTCATTTCTTTCCCTTTAAGTCCAGAGCATTGTCCCCTCCTTCTTTAAACCTGCTCCTCTTGATTTTACCTCTCATAGACATAAATTGGCCAGAATTCATAGGGAATTTACCAGTAGCAATGAAGTCACCCCATGCTTTTAAAAATTATCAAAAGCACAGCCAACACCCCACCTGCCTTCATTGCCCAGAAAGGAGAGTTTTATCATCTGTGAGATGAGTATTCACTTGCTTTCCTTTTGGTAACTAGGAGAAACATAGATCTGTGGATGTTATCTCAGGATGACTTCATGTTAGGCAAACTGGACATGCTCCAAAGGCCCCTTACACAAGCATCATCATTGGCATTTACACAGCTCTTCAGATTTGCAAAACACTTTACCTCTACTGTTACCACAGCTTTGCAAGCCAAGCCAAGCTCTCTTTCTCAGCTACTAGAGCTCAGGAATGAATAAATAATATTGTTTCCAAGCACAGTATGTGTGTCTAAATCCTCTAGTCACTAGGGCAACTAAGAATGTCCAGGACTTCATCACATAATTTCACACCCAGCTCATTCCCAATCCTTCACACTCCCAATCCAGCAAAGGGGAAAATGGGGCTTACTGTGTTTCATTGATGGCTCTTAGAACATTTCATAAAGTTGAATTAAATCTCCCAGTGCTGGCTGTGATGAGGGCAGTGCCCTTGGTATTTTCTAAAAGTATAGGGTGAGTTCACTGCCACTGGTAACTGAAGGAGACAGCGTATTTTACAAGCTCCCAGGTTAATATCTTCTAGCCTTATTGCAGTGCCTCTTCAAGAATTATACCCACAACACACCAATATTGATTAAAAACACAGAATTGCTCTCCTGGAGCAAATGAACAGCCCATTGTGTTCATCACAATCCAGTATCTAAATGGCTGAGAGAGGAAGGCAGAAAAATAGAATATAGCATCCCTGGAGGAAAGTTTTAGTTTCTAATCTACAGTGAAGTTGAACGTCTTCAGTCCTGTGTCTCTGAGCATGGTCATGTTTTATGAAGAGGTGATATTCTTTTTACATCTGATTAATAATTAACGTCAACCACTCGTTATTTTGTACTCTTGTCTTAAGTTTATTGTGTTGGACATGCAAATGATGTTAAATTCTATTTGCTGATATTTTTTTTCCCCTATTTAATGCATCTGATTGCAAGTGCTTCAGGAAGCAAATCAAAGAATGTCAGAGGTAGACATTCTAGTCCAGCCTCCCCACACCCACCCAAGGCACCTAGGTGGCCCATTAGAGGACTGGGTCTGGAATCAGGAGGATCCAAGTTCAAACCAAATCCTGCTCCAGTTCATTTTACAGTTGAAGAGAATGAGGCAAACAGATTAAGTGACTTGCCCAGGATCACACAGCCAGTAAATGGCTGAGGTAGGACTTGAACTCCTTTTCCTGAATCCAGGCCTGGCACTCTATCCCCTGTACCACCCTGCTGTTCCACATATACATATACTTAAGGATTTGCATAAGTATAATGGTAGGAATTTGATTTCTTCCTATCAAAGATGTGTAAGACACTAAAGCCTTTCTAATTCCTCGTTATCGAGGCTATTTCAAGACAAAATGAACTTTTAAGTGGGCAGCTTAGAATCTTTATACTTTAATGGCCTTTATTGTTCCATATGCTGTCCATTCAGTAATATCTGGTTCTGGAGATTCACTGAGAGTCAGTGGTAAAGCTGTTAAGTCTTGTATTTGATGTCTTCATCCTTGATAGTGTCATGAACACTTTTCTATCATCTTTCTAACTCAGAAAGAAGAAAAAATAACTATGATTATAGTTTCTTTCTAAGCAGTGGCTCCAAGTGCCAGACTCGGAGTCAGGAAGACTCATCTACATAAGTTCAAATCCAGCCTCAGACACTTACTAGCTTTGTAACCCTGGACAAATCTCCCAATTTTGTTTGCCTTGGTTCCTCATCTATAAACTGAGCTGGAGAAGGAAATGGTGAACCATTCCAGTAGCTTTGCCAAGAAAAAGCCAAATGAGATCATGAAGTCAGACAGAACTGAAAAATGACTGAACATACACTTATCTACCTCAAGACACGCTTTTCTAGCCTTTAATTTAATTCAACAAATCAACTGATTTTTGTTGTTGAACTCAACAAACACTAATATATATTGATCTGTGGTAAGAACCTTAGTAGATAATAAGTAAAGATAAAAATCTTATCTTTTGTCCTTATGGAGCTTACAATCTAGCAGATTCCATTAAATCATTAATATACTTTGGAATATTGGGGGGGGGGGTGACATTTAGTTTTGTATCTCCCAGATACCTCTTACTGTCATTCAGATTTCTAACTCCTTTTGAGATCTACCTTTGTTGTTTCCCCAACAAGCTTTGGTTCACTTCTTTATTATTACTCTTGCTAGATTTCTATTTCATTTTCTCAGAGCTTAGATGACTTCTTGACACAGGTCTTCCTGACATATGGCCAGCTCTCTCTATCTATTACCCCACAATGCCTTTCTCTGAGGCAGAGAAATATGAATACAGTAACATGCAAGCCCAGTTTTACAAGTTTGCCTATTTTTAACAATGTATTAATTCTCTTTTTCTCTTTCAGTATCTAGAGAGAAACTCCAACAGAAGATCATTAATCAGGTATGTATTTTTAAAGTTCTTATTCTAATATTAAACTTTTGTTTTAGATTTTTAAAGGCTCCCATTTGTGCTAGTGAAAAACATGTGGATTTGAAGCTTTTGAGTGATGAAAAGAAATCAAAATTTGGTGACCACACCAACCATTCTCTCTTACTGTTATTTGAAAAAATGAGAAATGGAGAAGATATATTCTGACAATTAAATGGAACTTGTCATTCCATTGACAAATGTTCTGTGTGTGTGTGCTATTTATACATATATATGTGTGTACATACTAACTAGTAAATAATGAGAAAATGTTTCTTCCAATGGTGGGAACAACAATTTTACCTTCCATTCCTGTCTCTCTCAAAGTCTTTAAATATATGTTGTTCACCAGTTTTTATTAGCTCAGGTTTTCTGAGATTTTTTTTTAATTTTTTAAATTAAAAAAAAAATTTTAATCTGGACCTGTGATACCAAAAAGTCTCAGTATAGAAAGTTCCTCAACCATCTAATCAATCAACAAACATTTAATTTATACCAACCATGTGCCAGGTGCCATGTTAGCCACTGGGGATACAAATCTATAATACACCTGAAAGATCTCCATCCATAATGTGGTGCTTCACACCTCCTGCTCTGGCATGTTCTATCTACCTCCTAATTCTCTGATACTGACTCACTCACCCCAGACTGCTCTCATATTGACAGGTACCAGTTCCTACAGAATGATGGCCAACACATAGTTACATTCATTCTCTCTCAGGCTCCTAAACTGATGCTGTTTGGGGGAATACACCCTCCTTAGACAACCCTTAAGTGCTTCATCCCCAACTGTGAGACTCTATGGCTTACAAGACTCATCCACAGGGTTGGCCAGTCCTGTGACATCCTGTTTGGGGTAACGAAAAATGAAGAGTAACAAAAGAAGAGATGGACACTATATGAAAAGAGAGAAATAGTGCCAATTTTATTTGCTTCACACAGAACTTTTATAGGCAAAGACTACTTAGACAAAACCCACAGGAATTTATGATTCTTCATTCCAGAAACCCGAACCTTGGTCCAGGGATAGGCAGGTGTTCAAAGGTTAACCCACATCCTTCGTTTATTACAAATACAAACAAGGGGAAGAGGGGCAGATAAGGGGATAGGTGCCCACCTAATCACAAATTGCCTTTCATAAGTGTTATCCTGCTTCCTTCATGTTTACTGTTCCATCCTTGGTCCTAGGATGGGTAAAGGTTAATCCTCATCTTTGTCTGAAGCAAAGACAAGCAAATCCACAACTTTATCTTAAGCAAATACAAATAAAGAAAAGAGGAGGTAATCCTCTACTACACCCAACCAGTACACTTCCACCTCTACAAAAATGACACTTTTGGAACTTAAGCATATTCATTTACTTAGCAGTAAGACAACAAGAGATATTAATAAGCTCACAGATACTAATGTTAAAGCAAATTAATTAATAGTAGCTACATCATGATATCCACATAAACCTGAGATACAGTAGGATCCCATTTTCATGAGAATTTGCATCTCTAACCATTTGGGAGTCTTGTAGCTGAAGCCTTCTGTCATGTATCTGCTCTACAGCTAGTCTTTTTACCTCATGCTATTTTTTCAGTCTTTAATTTTCATTAGCTATTTTCTTCAAGACCTTCAATGACTTAAATCATAGCCTCCTGGCACTCATTCACCTTTTTCTTAGGAGTTTAAAATTTTAACAAATTTCCCCATGCTTTTCTAAATCTTTATTTAATCACCCAGTAGTCTCCAGTTGTGTGATTTTTATTTAATTTGTGAGTTTTACTCTTTTTTAAACCCTTACCTTCCATCTTAGAATCAATACTCTATTGGTTCCAAGACAGAAGAGAGGTAAGGGCTAGGCAATGGGGGTTAAGTGACTTGCCCAAGGTCACATAGCTTGGAAGTGTCTGAGGCCAGAACTGATCCTAGGACCTCCTGTCTCTAGGTCTGGCTCTCAATCCACTGAGCCACCCAGCTGCCCCCAAGTTTTACCCTTTAAATATTTTGTAGCTCCAACTATTCTATAGTCTCAAATAAGGCCATTTTAAAAGTCTGTTTTATAACTTTTTGTATTTTTAGCAGTTGTTAATAAATAAACCTTTTTTGACTATTTAAAACATAAAATTGTCTACATAAAAAAAGAACATCACCCTACATCCTATGCAAGATAATTTAAGCCTTCATATTTATTACATAGTTCATTCTCTGGCCCATTAGCTATCAAACTACTCATAGTTTATTTGAAAACTGAGTTTTCTTTACAAATATACTTTAGCAGTAGTTATTAAACAAAGTTTCTCTCCTAATCCTTTTAGGAACTAAACTATTCACCTAGGAAAGGTGAATATCACTATATCATTAATCTCTTTAATTAGTTTTCTTTACACAATAGTACAATGTCTGGCCCTTTCAGCACCAATTTGCCAACCTTAAAGAGAAACTACAATGGATGAAGAAAAAACATAAAAAGTTCATACCCTAGAGCCCAACTCAATCCCAGGTCCCCTTTTCTTCTACATTATCTCACTTCTTGGTCTTAACAGCTCCCATGAATTCAAGCATCTCTATTCACTATCTATCTATTCCCTCCCTAGTCTCTCTCCTGAGCTACAGTCACACATTTCATATCGCTTCTTAGACATCTCAAATGGGATATCTTGCACTCAATGTGTCAGAACAGAACTCATCATCTTAACCCCCAAACTCTGTCCTCTTCCAAACTCTCAAGAACATTACCATCTTCCAACTCTCCCATGTTTACATCCTTTAATTTTCACTCTCATCTACTCAACAGATCAAATTGCTGTTGCCAAATCTCATCATTTCTATTTTCACATCTCTTGTATATGTACTTTCCTCTTCATGGCCACCACCCTAGTTCAAGCTTTCCCTATCTAATGCCTTTCTTCACTCTAATCTGTGTTCCACTCAGCAGCTAAGTTGAATTTACAAAAATAGATATCTAACTATCTCATCCCATTGCTCAATAAACTACAGAAACTCCCTATTATTTCCTGATCAAATGTAAATTCACTATTTGGCATTTAAAGTTCTCCTCAGCCTAGTCCTTCCTTGCTTCTCCATTGTTCTTATATTAACTCCCCTGTTATCTAGCTATACTTGCCCTTTTGCTTTCTTAAAACACAATACTCCATTTCCTGGTTCCATCTTTGTGGCATTGTATTTCCCTCTATGCCTGGAATCTTCTCCCTCCTCACTTCTACTCAGTTTCATCAAGACTTAGCTCAAATCTTACCTTCTGTGGGGGCCATTCCTGGGCCTCAGCACTTTTTCTTCCTCCAAGTTCCTTTCCTCTGAATTGACCTTCCATCTACTTTAACATATACACATACACACACACACACACACACACACACTATACATATATGCATATATTGTGTTTACATAATTATTTACATGTGCTTTCTCAATTAGAATGTGTACTCAAAGGTAGGAACGGCATTTTTGCCTTTCTTTGTATCTTCAATGTTTATCACAGCCCCTGGCCCTTAGAAAATGTTTAATGAGTGCTTGCTACCCCACTGACTAACAATCCAACTTCTGAGGCAATATGTATACACAGTCACATATCAAACATACAAAACCAATGTAAGATGATCTTTGGGGGAAGTGTGAAGATTGGATTAGCTATTTCCTGGTTGTAACAATGAAGATACTTAGTTTAACAAAATCAGGAATGTCTTGGGAACTTTAAATTACTCCACCCTACTTTGACCATACTTTAGGGGAAGATAACCTTGTAATCTCCTGATTGAACAATAAAGGTACTTAACTCTTACCTTATAGTGAAGCTAGAACTTTAAATTAAATCTATTTTAAGATCTTAATACAAAAAGGTGTTAAGTAACTATTAAGGTTAAATTAATTACAAAAAGGTTAAGTAACTCACAAAAGGTGAACTTAATAAAGAAGTGTTAAGTAACTATAATAATAACTCTAAAGATATAATCTAATCTAATCTAAGTAACTATACTAATAACTCTAAAGATATAATCTAATCAAAAGAAGATGAGAACTAAAAGTATGGGCAGTCCTGGAGAAAAGGCATTTGATGTGATTGGTAGATGTGAAAATTTAGAGGAGGAGACACAAGGGTAAAAGATCTATATATTTGGGTCACTTCCTCTCTCTGGCACCTTTGGGGGTGGAAGAGTTGGTTGATAGCAGCGTGCTGGGCCTTTCAGCATCTTAGCGTGGCTATAAGCTATTGTTCGGTTCAGTGGTGAGTTTCTGGCTGAGTCTTCCTCCTTTACTTTCCAACTTTATCCTCTTAGAAGCCTCTAATTTTCTTCAGAGACCTAGAGGTGGGGATTTTAAACTCTCTCTGGCACAGGCCAGGCAGGAGAAATCCTATATTCTCTTCCCTCCTTCTCCTTAAATCCCTTCCCTCTATATTAATTAAATTACCATAAATTTCCAGACTGACTTGGGTATTTTATTTGAGATTTTCCTTTGGCGACCAATTAAATCTAGATTTAAGTCACAACCCTAAATTATTTTTACAGAAGTCACTGATAGCTAAGTAGGACAGAAGGACCATGGAGAGGCTCATGTAGAAGATAATGTGCTCAAACTGAATCTTCAAGGAAATTGAAGGATTTCAACAAACCAATGTGAATAGGGAGTGCATATTAGACAGTCAGGAGAATGAATGCAAAGATTATGTAAGGAACAACAAGGAGGATGGTTTAGTTAAACTTCAAAGTATGAAAAATGAAGCAAAGTGTAAATAACCTAGACGTAAGGTGGATAGGTAAAGTGGGACCAGGATGTGAAGTATTTCCAGTTTCAAATACAGGAGTTTATATTTTACCCTAGAGGTAATAGGGAGCCACTGGAGTTTACTGAAAGAGACTACTACTTCTGTACCCCAACTCTTCCTACAGCAGACCCGCTATTGTTGTGCAGGGCACATGCTCCTCAAGAAAGTTATGAGAGCCCAATCCAGGTACCTAGAGAACCTGCAAAGGCATAACCCTTCATAGATTTTCCTATTATTTATATTCCTCCTAAAAGTCCCCCTGCATTTTTTCATGACTGAAGCATGTACTCTTCTACATTAAGATACTCCACATATACATTAGTTATTTGGGGGAATAAGAAGTTATTGTATTATCTTTCCCAAAAAATATGCTCCTCTTTCAAACTTTGCTATTTATGGAGAGATCATCCTTCCAGACATCCATATATATAATCTGGGTCATCCTCAGCACTTCATTCTCTTATACCTCACCTATCCAATCAATTGTCAGACCTTGCCATTTTTATCTTCACAATATATCAAGCATTCATCCCCTTCTCTCCACTCAGTTATCACCCCAGTTCAATTCCGTATCACTTCTCACCTAGACTACTGTAATAGGCTCCTACTTGGGGTCCCCACCTCATATCTCTCCCCTCTCCAATCCATTCCTTCCACAGCAGCCAAAGTTATTTTACTACAGCCCAGACATGATCATCTCATTTATGTATTCAGTAAATTCTAATGATTCTCTCCTGACTCAAATCTTATTACATCTTTCTCTCATTTTTTTTGTAATTTATATCATATATTTTATAATGTCAATGGTTGTTAATACAGTAGTATGTGTATATAATTAGTGCATTTAAAAGTATTGGACAGGGATCCAAAAATGTTTGCTGATAGGATATGCTATCATAAAAGTATGGGGGTGGGGGGGGCCTCTGGGTGGCTCAGTGGACTGAGAGCCAGGCAAGTTCAAATCTGGCCTCAGACACTTCCTAGATGTATGATTCTGGACAAGTCACTTGACCCCCATTGCCTAGCCCTTACCACTCTTCTGCCTTGGAGCCAATACCTAGTATTGATTCTAAGGTGGAAGGTAAGGGTTAAAAAAAGAAGAAAAAGTATGGAGACCACTGGTTAAAGATACAGATCTTTAGTAAAGATACTCAGTCTATCCACAAACATCAGTCTCCATGTTTTCCTACTCATCTAACACAAGTTGTCATTCATGCTTGCCAAGAGTTTGAGTTTCAAGTCTACATTTATGGACTGTCAGAATATCCTCCATGCTAGTTTTCTCCTTGCCAGGAAAGGATATAGTCTTCCATGGTTTCTTATGTCTATCAACACTGGCACCAAATTAAATATCCTTAGTGATTCCATCCGTAATTAAGGTCCTCTACTCAGTAGATACCAGAGAGAAAATATCAAACACTTTCTAATTTAACTGAGCTTTAAAACAAAATAATTCAACTAATTTGACTAATATAATGTTCTCTAAGATCAAATGGCAAGATTAGTACTTGGATTCTTTGGAGAGACTCATCTCAATATTTGTAATTACTGTTATTTATAACACTGAAGTCAGTTGACTATTTCAGTATTTCATAGAATGCTAAAACTGAATGGGGGCTCTTAAGGGCATCTGGTTCCATTCTTTCATTTTATATCTAAGGAAAGGGAAGGAGAGCCAAACAGTTGGAGTAGTTTGCCAAAGGCTAGCTAGTGACAGAATCAGGACTAAAAACCAAGTCTGTTGCTGTCTAGGCCAGTGGTCTTTCCTCAATACCATGGCGCCCTTACCTTTCAGCATGGGGGCATTGGTACTCTTTACTCCTTACTTCCTCCACTGTGCAGCTTGGGAAAAAAACATACTAGCCTTTATATGGTTTTTAAAGACTTTGACATTTATGGTTATTAGTGAAACATCTAAATGTTTTGAAAGATTGGGCAACTGTTCATTTTGCTGCTCCTTTTAGTTATTGTTTTGTTTTAGATGAAGTTGAGATTTCTATACATTAAAGTCATACAGAGAAGCCTATTAAAGCAGAGGCCAAATCTTCATTCATCATCACGAGGAAAAAAACAAAATACTTCAATCAATAAACATGTATTAAGTACCCACTACATGGCAGACCCTGTGTTGAGTGCTACAAAGACAGAAATGAAACAATCACTGTCCTCAAAAGCTTACATTCCAGTGGGAAGAATTGTCGTTTTGTTGTTTGGTCATATCCAACTCTTCTTTACCCCATTTGGAATTTTCTTGGCAAAGAACTAAAGTGCTTTGCCATTTCCATCTCCAGCTCATTTTACAGATGAGGAAACGGAGGCAAACAGTGTTAAGTGGCTCACCCAGAGTCATACAGCCAATAAGTGTCTGAGGCTAGATTTGAATTCAAGTCTTCCTGACTCTAGGCCTGGCATTTTATCCACTGTGCCTCCTAGCTGCCCCTTAATGGGAGGAATAACAAGTAACTATAGATGGCTATAAATGAATATAATATTTGGGGAGGGAGTGCTCCACCACTAGGGGAAATCAGGAAAGGGCTTGAAGATGAATATTGAAGGAAACTAAGAATTCTTAGAAATGGAGGTGAGAAAGGAATGCATTTTAGAACAAGGAACTATCATTGTAAAGATATAGAATTGGAGTAAAGGGTAAGATCACTTAATAGGTCAATGGGTGAGGAAGTGTGTGTAGGGAGGGATAATGTGTAAGAATTCTGGGATGCTAAGGAGGAGTCAGGTATGAAGTTATAAATATCAAACACAGGAATTCTGGTACCTGAGAGTAAAGGTAAAAAGATCACAAAATTTCACAGATAGTAAACAGAGGCAGTATAGAACATGACACCTAGATATAGTGTGATAGATCAACTCACCCATTCTGCTACTTTTTCCAGTGAGAAAACTAAAGTCCCTTATGGTCAAGTGATTTGTCAAAGATCACACAAATCATTAGTGTCAGAGCTATCCATTACACAGCAGTGTCACTTGGGAGATTTATTTTACCCAAGAATTTTTTTTTTTTGTGGAAGAAGAGAACATATCTTCTCTTTTGAACACAGAATTAGTATTTATTGGTGAGAAATAGACATAGACTAACACATTAGGCATTACCCATCTTTATTTCCATTTTGACATTGAGAGAAGAAACAAAACAATAACGTTTTAAAAATTATTTCTTTGTCTTTCAGTTCAGTTCTTGACAGGTATTTTCTTTTCATCATTGTGGGTAATCAACAGAAAAATCCATACCAAAGAAAAGTACACTGTGGGGCACTGCTTTAACAGAAATTTTATCCTGATTTCAACACAGGTCACATATAAGATGGTATTACACTGAAGTTGAAAATCAGATTGTCTTTCATTCAATAGATTATTAATTGCACATTCATACAGAATGTAAATATTGAAATTTAAAGAGGATGCCTCCACCTGCATGTCAATAGCTAGCAGGATCTAATTCTAGTCCACACCTTCTTTACCACACCTGAGCTCCAGGAACAAACAACTACCTGAGCTCTCTAGAGGATACACTGAATTCTCTGTGGTATGATTCACTGGGGAAATTAGGAATCTTTTTAAAAATAACTTGTTAACAATATTGTTTATTAGACTGACAAAAATGAGCAATGGCCCATGTGGCCACTAGAGTAGAATCACAGAATAACCCCAGATAAAATAAGTGCATACATAGCTCATTATTTTTTCTACTCTCTAATTAATAAAGTACATGAAAATTGTCTTTTTTTTTTAATTTGGCTGTGAATACCTTTTTATCAATATACTCCTCCCACTTATATATCCTTCCCTTTTAAAAAGAATAGTAAGACAGTCATTCAACAAAAGTAATCAATATATCCATCAATTTTAAGTCTATGCAATGTTGCATAGGTTTTTGCAAAGAACAGAGGGAGTAATTTCCCATCTCCTCTTCATGTTAGAACTTGGGCATTATAATTACTTAGTGTTCAGTTTCAAGTTTGTTATGTATGCTGTTTCCCTGGTTCTACCTTCTTCACTTTGTATCTTGTCTTGCAAGTCCTATCAAGGCTTCTTATGGTGAAATAATATTCCACTCGATTCATGTACAACAATTTGTTTAGCCATTAACAAAATGACTGGCTACTGTAAATCTTTTTTGTAAATATATACCTTTCTTTCTATCTTTGCATAGCACTATGTCAATATATGTGGGCATTTTAAACACTTTCTTAGCATAATTCCAAATTACTGTCAAGAAAAAAATTAGATCAATTCTTATCATTTGTTTTTAACAGGAATGAAATATGCTGCAGGTTTTCTAAGCATGCTATGTTTCCTCTTAAAGCCCTGGAAAAACATTCTCCCAATTCAATGCATTTTAATTTAGTAAGCAGTGATTAATTGGTGCAGTGAAGAGTCTTATACATTTATAGTCAGAAGACCTGAATTTGAATCCCAGCTCTCACTTTATGCTCTGTGTGCAAATTACTTAAGCTTTCTAGACCTCGGTTTCTTCAGATATTAAATGAAGGGATGAAACTGGATAAGCTTGAATTTTTGGTGATTATTTTTGCACTGAAGGTTCAGCTCACAATGTGTGTTTCAGTTGATGGAAATCAATAAATAATTCTGCGCAGATGAGATTTTTATGCTAACTTTGATTTTGATATTTTTGTGCTTTATTTTAAAGTTTCTTCTAACATAATTTGATATATAGGAAATAACCATCTAGTAAAATACTTTATTTTGAAATAATGCATTTAACTTAGAAATTAACTTCAAAAGAAAGGTATGCTACCATTTCACCCTAATTCAGAATCAGCAAACATAGATACCTACTATTTTTTAAATTATATTTATTTACTGAATTTTTATTAAAATGCATGAGGTATTCTACTACTGTACTATCTCAGTATGGGGATTTGTTTTGCCTGACTATGCATATTTGTTACCAGGATTTTGTTTTTCAATTGGGGAGGGGAAGAGAGTTGAAAGGTAGGAGAAAAAACAAATGCTCAGGAATTGAAAAAATTGAAATACTGTTCTATTAAGAATGATTAAATCTTTTTCACCAAAAATATTTTCAACTTATGAAATTTTATTTTGAAATTAGTTTTGAAGATATTTTAAAGCTGTCTTTTGATACAGACTTTATCTCTGAGCCCCCATTTCCTTTTCTCTAAAATGAGAGAATTGGATTGGATGATCTTCAAGGTCCTTTCCTCAGTTCTAAATCTATGCTGATCTGAGTTCACTATATTTTTAGAAAAAAGATTTTGCTCATACTTGACATGATAGAAGCAAGATGCTTTTTTTTTTAAGTGTATAGCAAAGTATTTACTCTAGGCCTCTAATGCATTTTTTTGTTGTTATTCAATTGTTTCAGTTTTGTCTGACTCTTTGTGAACCCATTTAGGATTTTCTTGGCAAAGACTCTGGAGTGGTTTGCCATTTCCTTCTCCAACTCATTTTATAGATGAAAAAACGGTGGCAAATAGGGTTACATGACTTGACCAAGGCCACACAGCTTGTAAAGTCTAAGGCAGCATTTGAACTCAAGACTTCCTGACTCCAGGACTGACTAACCACTGAGCCCTTTTGTTCCCCCTGGAAGAAATGCTGGTCTGGAAATCATTCTTGAAAAGTAAACTGTTTCCTTCCTTTTGCTAGAGTCACATTGTGATGTTTAGCATTTACATGGTACTCTGTGTGCAAAGAACTTTAAAACCATCATTAACTAAACACTAGAGAAATCTATAAGTGTCTCTTACACGGTTTGTACTTGCTGCAAATTCTGCATAAATTGCAAGTCTCACAGTCCTCACACTTTCCTAATCCTGGCATCAGGGGCATTCGATGTCAGTTATTTCTCATAGGTGGACCACACAACAGGAGGGTAGTACCAGACTTTCTCTTTCCCCTGAAACTTTCACTGTAAAATGAGCAGTGTTGTTTATTTAGGTATATGATTGGGGGGTTGGTTTTATAAGATTATTCTCTTGTAAAAGTGAATAGTATGGAAATATGTTTTGCATGATAATACATACATAAACCAGAAAAATATTTAAACAAAAGAAAATGAGCAGTATTGGGTAGTAAGACTTTAAGTGTGGATCTATTCTTTTTCTCCATTAGTCTGAAAATTTTCACCCTCACAAATGAAAATTTCTTAATTTAGCCAAAGTTAAAGAGCAATCAAAGGCAATACTAATTAAAATTTAGCCCTTCTGCCATGATCTTTGGGACCTTTGGGAATTTCTTGCTGCTTAAACAGAAGACTAGTTTATGTGTTGTTATAGGTATTTGTCTATGAGAGAAAGAATGATGGAGGGAGAAGGGAAGATGGAATGACCATAGTAACAACAAATAACATATATTTATAAAGTTCTTTATAGTGTGCAGAGCTCTTTACAAATATTATCTCATTTGATCCTCACAATAATGTGAGAGGTAAGGACTATTATTGCCCCCCCATATGTGGAAACTGACACACAGGCATCTAGGTGCCAGGTCTGATGTCAGAAAGATTCCCCTTCTCCCCTTCAGGAAGAGTTCAAATCTGGTCTTAGGCTAGCTGTGTGAACCTTGGCAAGGCATTTAACTTAGTTTGCCTCAGTTTCTTCATCTGTCAAATAAGCTGGAAGAGGAAATGGCAAACCAATCCTATATCTTTGTTAAGAAAACCTCAAATGGGGTAACAAAAAGAGGGACATGACTGAACAGTAACAAAAGCAAGTTTTTTAACATTCTTTGCCTCAATTTCCTCACCTGTAAAGGAACAGGAGAAGAAAATGGAAAACCACTGCAATGTCTTTGCCAAGAAAACCCCAAATGAGGTGACAGTCTCTCCTAATATCAGTAACAAAAGCAAGTCTCTTAACCCTCTTTGCCTCAGTTTCTTCATCTATAAAATGAATAGGAGAAGGAAATGGTAAGCCACTCTAGTATCTCTGCCAAGAAAACCTCAAAATGGGGTCACAAAGAGTTAAACACAATAGAACAACAAAACTGACAAAAATAAAAAAGATTAAGTGATTTTCCCAGGGTCACACAGCTAGGAAATGTCTCAGGATATATTTGAACTCAGATCTTCCTGGCTCCAAATCCTGCAGTCAATTCACTGTCACCTGGCAATGAATCAGGATGTAGAAGAAGGAATATTAGAGTGGAAATAAGAAGATCTTAGTTCTCCCAGTATCTAATGGACTTTAAACAAGTCTAGAACTTGGTTTTCCTATTTGGAAAGCAAATGGATTGGACTTGGTACCTTCTGCAAACTATGTCTTATATGTGTACAATGTGAGCGACTGAGGAACAGGATCTTGTCCTTAGTGTGATGGGGGCACTCACTTCTGGAGATGCATCAATTCTTCCAGACCTCTCACATATAACAATTAATTATTGCCCCAGTATACTAAATGATATCCTGCTCCCCTGAAAGTGTTCATTCACCACAAAGAGAAGTGGGCAGCCCACATCCTGCAAGGATCCAGCCTGCATTACATTAGTCCCCCTTAGCATCCCTACATAAACAGGTACTGTCAAGTATTTCTAATTGAAAGGTGAGTCCTTGCTCTAAGCCACAAACAGAAGTCATTCTCCAAGACCACATCCTGATTCTCCTCACCTCCTGAACATCTAGCAGCCAGGGAAGTGACAGGGCCTCTGCCCTCATCCCCTGACCTTGACTTTCCCCAGAAGTCCTTATTCTCAACCGGCTGCACCCAGGGAAACTTGGGGCTTCAGCCAAGGCTCAGAGCGATTGCTTTTGATTTGTAGTTCCACTGTATGTATAGCTGTGCCATCTCTCACTTTCTGCCCCGAGGAGCCAGTAAGCAAGCCTGCTTGCCAGTCTGCAGTGAACTTTAGAACTTCTAATTTTAACATGGGATTGCATTACCTTGATCTATTCTTATCAAAATAACCTGACCCAAGAAGGTGGTTTTGACTTATAGATATCTTCCCATCTGAAATCAGCACTGATGGGGCTGGTAAAGATCACATCCCTTTCGTCCCCTTTAAAGGTTCCCTTCTAGAATTCAAAGCTGCACATTTTAAAAATCTATCCAACGTAGAGCCCTTTTGAAAATGCATGATAGCAAAGCAGATGCGTTCAAGGCATCTTGACACCAATAATGGGGGTTAGCAGTGAAATATTTAACTAATGAAAGGCCCTTCCTAGTAAAGGTCAGACAGTTCCACAACCAGAGATCTCCTTGGAGTCAGTCATGCATGTCAATGTGAAATCTGGAAGAAGAAAGTTATAATAATAGAACACCCAGAAAGTTAAAACTCCATGGTGTGTCTCTGACTCTCTAAGCATGGAAAGGAAACAGGCATTTATTAAGCACTCACTATATACCAAGTACTATGTCTTGCAAATAATATCTCATTTAATCCTTACAACAACCCTGAGATGTAGGTGCTATTATTATCCCCATTTCACAGTTGAGGAAGCTGAGGCAGACAGAGGTTAAGTGACTTGACCAGAGATAAAAGTCTTAAATAGGATTTAAATTCAGGGCTTCCTGACTCCAGGCCTGGCACTCTATCCACCACACCACCTAGCTGCTGTATACAAATTACTGCAACAGCAAATTTACAGATTATAATAATTATATGCATAGATATGAACAGGCTAAAATCAGGAAGAGCTGAGTTCAATTGCTGATTCTAATCCTATGGACATGACCTTAGATAAGCCTATTACCTCCCCCCCTCTTATTACCTATTACCCTATTACCCCCTAGGAAACAGATAATTCTCTAAGACTATGAATTAGGGAGGAGTTGAAATCATCAGGATCAGTGAAAGGAATTTCTACATCAGGAGTCCCTCACTATAATGAAATTACAGGTTTGAAAAGAAAGGAAAAAAGGAGGAAGAGATGAAGGTAAAAAATGGGAAGATAGTTTACAAAAATAATTCATAAAAGATGATTTTCAGAATTCTATGGATTTTTAATAATTCCTTTAGCTTTAAGATTTTGAGCTTGAGGTTTAAGCAAAAATTACTTCCTGGGAAAAAAGGGTGGCCAGCTACAGAATCCTCTAGTTTAATGTCTTGATTTAGGCCTAGTTAGGGAAGGAAGGAAGGAAGGAAGGAAGGAAGGAAGGAAGGAAGGAAGGAAGGAAGGAAGGAAGGAAGGAAGAAAGAAAGAAAGGAAGGAAGGAAGGAAGGAAGGAAGGAAGGAAGGAAGGAAGGAAGGAAGGAAGGAAGGAAGGAAGGAAGGAAGGAAGGAAGGAAGGAAGGAAGGAAGGAAGGAAGGAAGGAAGGAAGGAAGGAAGGAAGGAAGGAAGGAAGGAAGGAAGGAAGGAAGGAAGGAAGGAAGGAAGGAAGGAAGGAAGGAAGGAAGGAAGGAAGAAGATAGAGAATCATCTGAAGAGAAGAGAAAAGGATAATTAGTAGAACCCTGGAATAATTTTTTTAAACCCTAACCTTATATCTTGTGTATTGGTTTTAGGGCAGAAGAATGGTAAAGGCTAGGCAATGAAAGTTAAGTGACTTGCCCAGTATCACACAGCTAGAAGTGTCTGAGGCTAAATTTGAACCCAGGATCTCCCATTCTAGACCTGGTTCTCAATTCACTGAGCTACTTAACTGCACCCTAGAATCTTAAAACTGAAATATCATGTAATTAATCCACTTATTTTACAGAGGATGAAACTCAGATTCAGCTCAGTTAAGGCAGCTAAGTGGCTCAATAGAGAGAGCATGGGGCTTCCAGTCAAGAAGACTCATCTGTATGAGTTCAAATCTGGCCTCAGATACTAGCTGTGTGACTCTAGACAAGTCACTTAACTCTGTCTCAATTTCTTCATATGTAAAACGAGCTGAAAAAAGAAATGGCAAATTACTCCAGTATCCTTGCCAAGAAAACCCTAAATGGGGTTATAAAGTCAGACACAATTGAAAAACAACTGAACAAAGAAAGAAATCATAAAATATGTGTGTATATACATGTTCAAGAAGATGCCCCAAAACTTAAAAGCTTTTCAAAAAAAGTAAAATAAATGAATAATCCCTGGAACTTCATCTAAGGTTATTTTCTGTCTCTCAGAAGGAAACAACAATTCATCAGAATAAAACCTTTAGTGTCTGCTTTGTACTGACATCTTTTCACTACACTCTCAGATTAAATTGTGAAAGAAGGCAAACCTGGAATAGATATAATCCTCTTCCCCTTTCTGACATGCCCCAACACCCTCTGAATAAACATTCATGGTGTCCCCTTTTGGTATTCTTAAAAAAGTATTCCTAAAGCCCATCTGTAAGGTTTTTACAGTCAGTTATAATAGATTTATTGCACGTATATGTAATGTAAAGATTATGGGCTACTGATTTTCTGTACTGAAAGATTTATAATCTAAGTGAACAAAAAATGGTGGTTAATGTTACTGTATAACAAGAATGAATTGGGTCGTCTAAAAAGAGTGTGCATATAAATCTAGGCAACTCAATTTAAAGACTGATAATCCATTCAGTCACTTTCTCTTCCTTTCCCCTCCCATTGTCTGATTCTTTCTCATTTCCCAGTCATTAACATCCTCATTTGAGAGTGAACTGAAGAGAAAACTTAAACTAAAATCTATCAGTCTTTCAGGTAAGTTCAATTAGGTTAAAAAGGTTGAAACCATTGATCCATGGCAACAAATCTTATTAGTCATTGTCCAGCACACTCAGCAGGTGTCCCAGAAGTATTGGATGCTTCAATAATACTTCCATAGCGAAAGCCTTCGTTGATATGTTGAATTCAAAAGCTAGAGTCGAAATGGGTCTTAGGATCATTACGTCATTCACTGAGAGGTTGTCTAAAATAAATGACTGAAATTTTCTACACATACATTTTATTTACGTATGTTTTGCTTCTATATTTGTTTATGTATTGAGTTTCTTACTGATATAAGAAGACCTGAGTATACCAATTCTAAGTACAATTAAGGGCAATTCTTGCTCAAGGATCTTAGCCTGCTGTGGTTTGGACCATAACTCCTCACAGTCATGCAGGTGGAACACTATATCTAGGAGATCTGTCAAACCAGATAAAGTTTGAATAGACACCCAGCAATAGATTGCATGTCTGTTATCAAAGAGTCAGCTTTGCTACACTCATCACCAGAAAAGTGGTCACTTGGTAATGATGGGGTTTTTTTCAGCCACAGCAACCTCTGACAACCATAAACAAAGGAATAGAAAAGTCTTCTTGGTAGAGAGAGTACCCACATTAAGAAAATAAATTGTTGATCTTTGAAAAATTAGACCAAGAAGATCAGGTCAATTTTGTAAAATCTGTGTTAGTAACAGGGAAAATGTATATGTACAAATATATAAAAGCACATATATGTGTATATTTATATATACATATATATATAAAAAATATATAATATATTTTTAATTTAGATTTCCCAAAGTACAGTCTCAGCCATGTGACATATCATTTCTTTAATCAAAAACATTTGATGGGCTCCACATCACCTACCTAATTAATTCTAAATTCCTCATCCTAGCATGCAAGATCCTTCCCAGTGTGACACCAAACTACTTAGCCTAAACTCTATCCACTCTCCACATAAACTCAATGTCAAATTAGACTACTGTTGATTAAACACAAACATGCTTGCTTCAAAGTCTTTGCTTGTCCTGTTTCATCTGCCTTTCACATTCCTACCATTCTTCAAGACTCAGCTCAAATTAATCCTTCATGTAGAATTCTCTACTTATTTTATATATTCTGCTTATTTATGTTACTATATATTTTACACATAATTCTCTGATATTTCACTTATAATTCTCAGATGTGATAGCCACCTCCCTTGGACTCCCTTCCCTTAGCATATTGTACCCTTGTTGCGGACCCTATCATATTCTCCCCTATATGATAGTTGTTTTAAAATCAATCTTATTCACTCCAGAAGAAGAAGGTGGCACAATGGATAACATTCTGGGCCTGGAGAGCTGGGTCCCATCTTCCTAAGCTCAAATCTAGCCTCAGACACTTAATAGCTATGTGACTTTGAGCAAGTCACTTAACCCTGTTTGCCTCAGTTTCCTCATCAGTCAAATGAACTGGAGAAAGAAATGGCAAATCTCTACAGTATCTTTGCCAAGAAAACCCCAAATGAGGTCATAAAGTGTTAGACTAACTGAAATGACTGAAGGCTTATTCACTCCAGCCATTAGTTCGTATGTTCCATGAAAGCAGGCAACTCTATCTTTTTTATTTTTTGTCTCCTCTTTGTCACTCCTAGTACAATATCTTATACATGGTAAGTGTTTAATTTGTTCAATTGAATTATTGTTGTTTAGTCATTTTCAGTGGAGACTGACTTCACAATCCTATTTGGGGTTCTCTTGGAAAGATAGTGCAATTGTTTACCTTCCCCAGATCATTTTATAGATGAGGGAACTGAGGCAAACAGGGTTAAATGACTTGCCCAAGGTGACACAGCTAGTAAGTGTCTGAAGCCACATATGAACTCTGGACTTTTTGACTTCAGGTCTAGAATTCTATCCACTGCACTACCTTGCTGCTTTCAACTAGATTAAAGTGAATCAAATCCCTAATCAATCATCTTTCCATTGAAAAAATAAAAATGAAAATTTTTCTATGTCAAATTTGAACTGAAGATAAATTTCATTTAATGCTGTCCTTTTATCTAGACTACGTCAAGATACATATTTCTGGGGAAAGAAAATTTAATGTAACCAATCATAAACAAAAGAGAAAAGCCTGTGTTCTAGTATAAGGTCCCAGTGAAACCTACCTCATTTCTATTGTTCTTAATGTTGGACAAAGTTCAATGTCCACAGAAGTGCTATATTACATCCCATGGTCTACCATCAAAAGACAGTGAAATAAACAAGATTTTCACTGTTCCATCACTGGAATGTGCCTCGCTTGAAATTGATGTAAAAAAGAATATTTTCATCATGTTATTATTTGCTAATTAAATTAGGCCAATGTTTTGTGGATACGGAATAATGTAATTTACTATATTGAATAATTAACCAATCAGATTGTTCATATTTTCTGAAACAATAGATTGACTAAAATGTTACTATAAACAAAATAGATTTTGTTAGGCATAATCCACTTTGTAAACAAATGAAATTAATTCTTTGCCTGACTTAAGCCTCGAAAATGAAAGACTGGAACTGAACACATGCTTCCAATTCTTGTTCTCTTACTAATATGGCACTTAATATAAAAGTTATAATTTAACCTACCCCCAAGTATTCCATACTTGAGACTAAATGGCTCTTAGAAATATGTTCATCAACAGATGGAATACACTTATGGCCTCATAAACTCAAAAACAAGTGAAATTATCTCAGCAAAAGAGAAAGAGATTACAATAAAGCCTCATCTGGTTATCTTGGATAAAATTAATATATTGCACATTGGTTCTCATCTTAATGAAGAGGGGCTAGTAATCACTTTTCTCCATATTATTTGAATGCTGAAAGAACTAGTTCACAGAATTGACTCTTTTAAATGATCAACAATTATTTAATAAGTGCCTAAAAAGTACATAGATTTTTGTCTCATGATTCCTGCCCTCTGATATCTTACAATCTAATTGGAAAAGCAAAACTAAATATAAACAGCAGTAATTTGGTGTGCAAACTAAAGGTTGGCTACCTGAGAGTTGCCAAATTTCTGGAAAAAGAAGATTAGCAAAGCGTGGGCAGAGTTTCATGGAAGAGATTTTTCGCTAGACTTTGAATAGTGAATGTGATCTCCATTGACCAGGAAAGGCATTTATTATAGGGGCAACTGCATGAGGAAATACACAGAGGCAGAAATAGGTAAAGCATTTGAAAGGACCTTGAAAAGACATTGCCTTGGTTTCCTCATCTATAAAATGAGCTGGAGAAGGAAATGACAAACCACTCCAGTATTTTTGCCAAGAAAACCCCAAATGGGGACATGCAGAATCAAATATGACCAAAAAGTTGCTCAGTAACAATAGAGTTCTGTGCATGTTTACAGTCAGATGGGAAAGAATCAGTAGTGATAGAAAGAATGAAGATTCATGAGAGAGCAAAGATGATTGGCTCCAGCAGGCTCTTGTGTAGGTTGGAAAGAATGGAATTAAGAGCACAAATATAGTAATTAGCCACAGTAAGTAAGAGAAATGTCTTCAGTCTTTGGAGAGGAGTAGAGAGAAAACAGAGAAGTTCAAGACATGGAGGAAGCAAGCCAAATGAATTGTCATTGAGTGGCACCAGTCCTTTCAGTGAAGTAGGAGTCTAAGTCATCTTCTGTGTGAGAGCAAGTGCTATAGTTAGTAAAGGAGAGGAGAAAACGTTTAGAACATTCAATATGTTGAATAGGATAAGAGTGAAGCAGAAGATTCCTGGGATTTAGAGCTGGAATTGATTATCGATTATCTAATCTAACCACTTTACGGAGTAGCAAAGGGGTGGGAAGTCAAATAAATTGAGATTACATAGCTGGCTTGTAACAGGGACAGGATCCCAAACCAGGTCCAGCATTTTTCATGACACCAGACCACCTACAAGATTAATAAAGAGTAATGAGTATTCTTCTGAGATGGTAGCATGACTTTTTAGTGAACAAAATCAACTCTTCCATTATTTCCTCTAACTGGGCTTAGTCAGCCCAGGTGCAGAAGTGGAGAGACCAGATAGGGAGCATCATCCAGAGTTGAGGATTTTCAGATCAAAAACATGGGTCAAAGGATTCTAGGAGAGTGGTTAATGAAACATTAATATGGCAGTCCATTGAAGTCAATTAAGACAATAAATTGTCAGAGTGGGGGGGGGAGGATTATTTCAGAGATTGTTAGTCTTGATTTTTTTAATTTGAACATATTCATTTGTTTGTTTGTTACATTAAAATACCCAGTTAAATCTTTCTCCCTCCCCCATTATAAAAGGCATCATTTGACAAATATATATAGAGAGAGGGGGGGAGGGAGGGAGGGAGGGAGGGAAGGAGGAAGAAAAAGAGAATCTGCCTTATTTCTTTCTATTTATCAGTTCTTTCTCTGAAGGTGGACATACACAAATCTTTTTCCGTTGCTGTATATAATATTTTCTTTTTTTAAAAAAAGCATAGAAACACCTACAGGAATTTATTAAAATTGTGTAATTCTTTAGATTTTTATCTCCAATGCCCAGAATAGTACTTGTCATATGCTTGTTGATTTGTAAACTATAACAAATTCAAGCCACAATATGGATGAAGAATAAGTTTCTTGGCAGGGAGTTAGGGACAGAGGTAGAGAGTTAGAATGAGAGAGATTGAGGTTGAGTAAATTTTAACATTCTACATCTTGATCTTGTAAGTCATGTAATTTTTTAAATGGTGAGGCTTAATATGTGACCTTGTTGGTGAATGGTTGAAGTGAGGAATTGGGAAAATGAGAGAGGATGAATAATTATCACATAATTAGTGTTAGATATTACAAGGACTATTGAAGTCCCTGATAATGAAAGGTATAAAAAGGAGAGGAAAAGGGGAACGGCTGGGTATCTCAGTGTATTGAGAGTCAGGCCTAGAGATAGGATGTCCTGGATTCAAATGTGACCTCAGACACTTCCTAGATGTGTGACCCTATTGCTTAACCAGGATTGCCTAGCCCTTAGGATAGAGAAAGGGGTGGGAGGTGGGGGGGGCAGAGATAGACACACAGAGAGTGACAGAGGGAAGGAGGAGAATTGGGGGATTGATTAATTAGATAAAGGAGCTTAAAATTGAGGTAAGTAAAAAATGATACTGAGGTTTCAAGTATAGTCAACTGGAGAACAATCAGAGACCTAGTAAAGGAAATATAGAAGTTGGAAAGGACAACTTATTTGACAATAAATTCAACTCACTATACAATGTGCAAATGCTTATTTAGTTTATATGTTTTTAATCTCCTGAAGAATTCTGTTATTTATGGTAAAGGAGTCTGTCTCACTTTACATGATCCATGGTTATTGTTGTCATTTAATTGGATGAGTTTGGGATGTTCAAAAGGAATAAAGGACTGGGTTCTTCAAGAAGCCAAGCTGTTGGGGGCAGCTGGGTATCTCAGTGAATTGAGGGACAGGCCTAGGGGTGGGGAGGTCTTGGGTTCAAATTTGGAATCAGGCACTTTCTAGCCATGTGACTCTAGGCAAGTCACTTAACCCCAATGCCTAGTCCTTACCACTCTGCTATCATGGAACCAATACTTAGTATTGATTCTAAGACAAAAGGTGAGGGTTTAAAAAAGAAGAAGAAGCAGTCAGACTGTGTCGTTCATCTGGAATAGATACATCTGAGAATGAGTAAATTGTAACTGCCAGTATCAAATGCAATACAGTGCTGTTGTAGGAATTCTTTTTAAAAGCAGGTCAATATTTTATGAAACATAAGTTGAGAGGATCTGGAGGGTCTGCAAGCTGCATACAATAAGAGAGACTGTTTAAGTAAGAAGTAATATACTTTTGAGGGTGTTTTGTACTAAAAATCAGTAAGATTTTAAAGAAGTAATTAATGTGCATATTCTAAACCTTAATAGTGAAACATTTATTTTACATAAGACAAATCAATAATAATTACAACAAAACATAAAGCCATAAGCCTAAGTCACACACTCCCACAAAGTTTTACACATAGTATCTGTGAGGGAGAAGAGATACAAACTTGCATCAATCTAGCAATATAACAAGAGTAGGGAAACTATGACCAATTCACAACAACAGGTCTTAATGGCTTTGATCTTTTTAGAAAACAGACTTCCCTATGTACCATTTGTCACTTTATGGATGGGAATCCTCCTCTCTCAAACCTCCCTGTTCTACTATTGAATAAAGCCACTTTTATTCTTGGCACATCAAAACAGTATTTAACTCTTTTGGAAAATAGGGATCATAAGCCCTGGGTCTGCATAGCTTCTCAGGATATATTCTTTCTGATTAAAAAAAAACAAACCACTTTTTTAAGGCAAGAATCTGCAGAGCTCTCCCGGTCTGGACTATGGGATTTAAGTGGTTTCCCTTTCTGGAACCATAGAGGCTTAAGAAGAAAGAAAGGTAGGAAAGCCTCCGAGGGGCTTCCCTTCTCTCTAACAGTAGATAGGACTAAAGAAAGCAATCCAGGCTTTTCCTAATCTACTCTTCAAATAACCAAGACTTCTGCTTTCTCCAATCAGCCCCAACATCCAAGCTTTTCTTCAGTCAGATCAGTTCCCCACACCAACCGTAGAGCTTGTCTCTCATTAGCTTGTCTCATCTCAAAGCAGCTGTTTCTCTTTCCTTCTGCCACTTACTCGGTTTCTCCTATTCTGTTGACTTCTTAACTCTATCAGATTCCCAGCTTCATCACCTTCTTCAACTTCATCTTCTGATTTCTATATGCAGGTTCTACCTTCTAAATGCCTAGTTTCTCATCCTGATACTTCTATTTTGGCTCCTTCTGACAGCTTTTGCTCTTCTGTTTCAAAGCAGAGTCTTTTCATGTGTAGTTATCCATCTTTTGTTTTAGGTTGAGAAACCTAATAATTCTCCCAGATATAACACAGATAATCAGTTTCAGAACAAGAAACAGAAAAGGCCTAAAAAAAAGACATATCTAAATTAACCCCTAAGAAATTATATATTTCTATCATAAATCAGTACTTTTACCTCAAAGGGGCTGCTTTTTTTTCCCTCAGATCTGTCCCCTTCCCCACAAAGCTGATTTTCTCTGGGTAACTCACACAAATGTCCTTTCTTGGCCCCTTTCAGGAAATAAAATGTACACATAATAAAAAGGAAGTACCGAACATAAAAAAGGACTGTGTCTGTCTAATTGATTTATAACAGTGCTTAACACAGTACCCTCAAAGAGACAGACACTAAATAAGCACTTTTACCAGGAAAAATGAAAAATGGCTATCCTTCTGAAGACATGCTTTCTCATTTATTACCCATATACCAAATGTATAGGCTACCTTTTTCCTGTTTACTGATTCAAGTAGCCAATGGAATTCCAGCTCTGAGCTTACTAGAACATTCTGATTTCAGAAAAATGGGAACATGTTTCTCTTATGGCCTACCTATCTTGTCTATCTTTGTGGCCAAAGTTTGTTGTGTTTTGTTTGTTTTTATTTTAAGAATAAATCAGGAGAATATTTATGAAATGGGTTTGGGAAAGATAAGACTTCAAGTTAAATCTTTGTCTCTGGCACTACACAGCCCTTAAACTTGACTCAGTGGAAATTTAAGCATATTAAGTTGAGGCTCATTGGTTATCTCTTGGAATCTGGCATTATCATATTAGTCAATATGCATTTGTTAAACACTCAATAGGTTCTAGGCACTCTGCTAAGCCTTGAGGATAAAAAGAAAGCCATAAAACAGTCTAAGCTCTCAAGGAGCTCACTGTCTAGCAAGAGAGATGACAAAAAAAAAAAAAAAACAGTTTTGTGCAAACAATATATGATCCAGAATAAGTTGGGGTTAATCAATAGATAGAAAACCCTTGCATTAAGGGATCAAGAAAGGCTTCCCAGGGAAGCTTTCAGTTGAAGGTGTTTCATGTGAACATGGCAGAGCTATTCACAAATCTTGTGTTGAGATTGGAGATGTAGTGCTGGAAAGAATGTGCTCTGCTTAATAAAATATGTAGGACCTCAGTTTGGGAGAATTGAACTATAGTCCTGACTTCATCATTGACTTACTGTGAGGAAACTTATTTGAGTAAGTTATTTCACCTGTCTATACTATAATGTTGCCATTTGGAAATGAGAAAGCAAAAGAATAGCCTTGCCTCTTCCCTATAACTTAGAGGGAATTTGTAATGATAAATCTATAAAATATATTGAACTCCTTGAAGAAAAGACTTATTTGTCCAGATGTGGCGATACTCTGTTTTCAGTCTCTGATGGTCTTGCCAAACCAGAGTAGCAACATTACACTAAATAGAAACTTCCCATCGATTTTTCCACATTCTGTTACATTTCTGGCCTTCATATTTTAAGCTTCTTAGAGAACAACAAACAGTTTTACTGCAAGGGAAAAAAACCATAGGGGAATTAATTTTAGAATGAAAAGAATAATTGTAAAATCACAGCTTAATTCCTCACATCCAAGAAAAAAGCCATACAAATCGGGACATTGAAGCCATATGTACAAATAATCTCATTCTATAAAGAGTGCTCACTTGGAATAGTCTTAGAATACATTAAGAATTTGAGTTTGTGAGTAGGTAAAAATCACTCTTTACTCCTAGTTCCCAAAGTCATTGTTTGTTTTCATCTTAAAGTTCCCTTTTCTTTCTTTCTCTTCTTTTCTCTTTATTCTCTAGTTCTCCCTTCCAAGTTCTCTATGCTACAGTTTAATTGTTTGCTCTTTTTCTCTACCATAAACTTCCCACCATGTCCCACCTCTGTGCCCTTTCTGATATTATTCCTTAAGTCTGTGATGTTCTTCCCATCCCATCCCTACCCCCACCAACATTTCTACCAATTTGAACTTTGACCCCTCTTTTAAGGCATTTAACATGGCAGTGTGGAGGAAGATGGGCTCAAACCCTACCTCTGGATCATAATGGTTGTAAAATAATAAGTTGCACAAAAGTTGCCTACCTGCATTGCTACAGAGAGTTTGCTCACCCAAGAGTACTTTATATCAATGAAATCCCAGGACCATTTCTATTCCTTTAGGGAAGATTTCCAATGTCATCTCTTCCATGAAGATTTCTTTCATCCTAACTCTCAGTAGCAATGTTTGGACCTAAAATAGCACTTAGTTTGCTCCTCTCTAATGAACTGATTAAGTATCATTTTGAATTGCAGTTTTCTCTGTGAGCATTATCCTCCCTTAATAGATTATAACACCCCAAGAGGACTGTATCCTAATCTTTGTGTCTTGCCCAGGGCCTAAAACAGTGAATGCTTGGTACAGCATAAAGACCTTACTAAACATTTTTGAAATTTAGTCAATCTATAGCTCTATACAATGTCACAGAAATGAACTCTCTTCATTCTAGAAGTTACTCTAAAATGTCATCATGTTATCACATTTATAAGAGGAGATATAGAAAAAATAAATTATATGCACATTGACCAGTGTTTATATTATACAAAAGCAATTTTTGTTTATTTATTTTGTTTTTATAGTATAAGCTTAATGCATCTTTACTCAAAGATTATGTGTCACCTTCAGAAAAGGGAATCCCTAATCTAGAATGAGAAACCCAAGACTTTTCTTAGAATTTCAAATATTCAAAACTCCCTGGGACTTAAGATCAAGGCAAAGGCATACCTTAGGATTCTATACACATTAAAGGAAGGCTTCTTTCTAGACCCCTTATTACGGTTCTGTCATTACTGATCCTAAATTACTTTGGTATTCACCTTGAGGAACTGAATTCAGTTGCCCTACTCCCAAGATACCCCTAGCAAACCTTAGAATCCCTAGAAGTTAAACATTCACCTTTGGAACTGGCAGAAAAATCCAGTACTTCTTTGACAACATTAATTCAGAAGAGATCTTTAAATTGAAATTCTAACCTGAAATCCCAATTATCTGGGAACCCTTGCACTTTAGCAGAGGATCAAAATCCTAGGGTAACAACAAGGCAACACAATCATCCAGCAATCATTATGGAATTTTCATAGAACAGCAAAAGAGAAACTAGATCTATGATTTCAGTGGTATAAGGAACTCCCTGATGAGAAAACCCCCTCTGGCAAAAGAGGTTGTTGTCTTCTCTGCAAATTTTAGTGTTAAAGAGGAGGAGCTAGGTGTCACAGTAGATGGAGCACCAGGTGTGGAGTCAGGAAGACCCATCCCCAGAATTCAAAACTTTCCTTAGACACTTACTAGCTGTGTGACCTTGGGCAAGTCACTTAATCTAGTTTGCCTTGGTTTTCTCATCCATCAAGTAAGCTAGAAAAGTGAATGGCAAACCACTCCAGTATCTTTGCCAAGAAAACCCCAACAACTGAACAACAACAGATTCCTTAGAAAGTAAGGGGCTTAGGGTCACACAGTCAGCATGATTCAGAGGTAGATTTTGAGCCCAGATCCTCTTGACTTCCAAGCCATCTCTACATCCATTAGCCAGGGCTGCCTCTTTATTGGCACAGAAACATTATGAAACATGATCCTCCATAAGTTATATGGCTCAGAGTGACAGAAGAGGGAAATGAAAACCCTTCCAATAGGAGTTTCAAAGTGGTTCTGAATATTGGTTTTCAAATGTTTTTTGTCCAACACAGAATTATTTTTCACCACAAGGAATCAATACACACTAGAAAAAGACAGGAGATTCACACGTGTATATATGGTTTCAATAATGCCTTATTTTGATGTTTAGCATTGTACTTTCATCCATCATTAAATGGATCTTAACTCGTTTTCTTTTATCTTATAATTGCATAGACTGGCCTATTATCTCATGAAATTGAGTCATTCAGCAGCTATTTACTGGGTCTCCTCTATGTGACCAGTTAACTGCTAGGGGTGTACAAAGATGTATCCTACACAGATTCATTATTCGAGAAGTTTTAAACTCAAATGAATTTGAGGTGCTAATGAAACAATTCACATTTAAAGTGGCCCAGCAAGCAATTTAGGGCCCCAAAGAGAAAGAATCATTTGTATAGAGGTGATCAGTGAAGTTACAGGAGATGTTAATCTTTTGAAGAAACTGAAGAGAGCCAGTGTATGAAATACTAAGCTATTTTGATATCATATATGAAATCTGTTGTCTAAAGTGAGTTTGGAAACAAATTTGCCGACTGCTAGAAATACTGGTACATTTATGGCCATATTTTAATAATTTCTCATTTTGTGTTTTAACAGGATTCCAAGCACCAGGTCCTAGGGGAACTGAAGCAAAACAATGAGAGTTTTATTATTACGAAGACATTCTCTGGGTCCCTGAGTGAGGTCAGCCATTTAAAAGGAGATGCTCAGGCTTTAAGTGAGCCAATAGGCTCCCCAAATAACAAGTTGTATGAACAGCACCGAGTCACAAAGTCCCTTTTCAAGAAATTGAACCAAATAACTTGGCCACTGGACAGTCGCCCTCTGAACAAAAGTTTAATCAAAGGTGACAAATGGAAGAAAACTGATGCAACTCAGGAAACAAGAAGAGCTTTCCTCCAAGATTTCTGTAAGAAATATGGGAATGGGAACCATGCCCAATCCCATCTTTTTCACATGGTATCCAGAATCTATGTGGAAGATAGACACAAAATCCTCTATTGCGAAGTACCTAAGGCTGGCTGCTCTAACTGGAAAAGAATTCTCATGGTGCTGAATGGCTTAGCTTCTTCTGCCTACAATATCACTCACAATGCTGTGCACTATGGAAAACATTTGAAGAAGTTAGATAGCTTTGATTTGAAAGGGATATATAACCGTTTAAATACGTATACCAAAGCTGTTTTTGTTCGTGATCCCATGGAAAGATTAGTGTCTGCATTTAGGGATAAGTTTGAACACCCAAATAGCTACTACCATCCAGTGTTTGGAAAGGCAATTATTAAGAAATATCGAGCCAATGCTTGTGAAAAAGAAATAAATAATGGATCTGGTGTAAAATTCAAAGAGTTTATCCACTATTTGCTGGATTCCCATCGCCCAGTGGGAATGGACATACACTGGGAAAGGGTCAGTAAACTCTGTTATCCTTGTTTGATCAATTATGATTTTGTAGGGAAATTTGAAACTTTGGAAGAAGATGCCAATTACTTTTTGCAGCTGATTGGTGCTCCAAGAGGGCTAACATTCCCAAACTTTAAGGATAGGCACTCCTCTGATGAAAGGACCAATGCAGATGTTGTAAGACAATATTTGAAAGACTTGTCCAATATGGAGAGGCAATTGATCTATGATTTTTATTATCTGGACTATTTGATGTTTAATTATACAACACCATTTGTATAGCTGGTATACAGTAACCTTTCCCGTTGTTGAAGATAATCTGCTCCAATCAGTAACTATATCTTCTCCATAGTTCTCTATATTGAAGAAATGTAACTAATGCAGTTGTCTTGACTGAATGAAAATTTTGCCAAATAACATGACACCAATTGGCACAAAATTATAGGAAAATCACATAAAGGAGATATGTAAACAACTTGAATGGCATGAAAATGTCTGGAAAAGAGCTACTTTTGCATTATGGATTATAGTGTGGAAGCAATAACATAGCCAGCTGTTGCATTAGCTAAAACAGCACTCTTGTAATGGTATTCAAAAGCATCTAAAATAGCATGGTTTTTTGTTGGTTTCTAGGATCCATTGTCTAAAGTGCATGGATTTATATTTTTACTGTCTGTGGCATATTAATAAAACCACTGGACAGTTTTGTAACTCACTCAAAGCTTTCATATCAATTGCAATGATAAATCAATTTTGAAATGACATTCTGTACCTAGGCATTTTAATTTAGTTCAGAATGCATTATATGATATACAGTATGCGAATGTAGCAGGAAAACCAGATGAGACTATGGCTTTGTATATTTAGCAGCCAATAAAAAATGCACAACCTGCTAAGATCAAAGTAACAAAAACAACCTTCCTCTTCCAGAAAAAAAAAAACTTATGGGAATTGGTTCTGTTTTCTTTTGAGCTTACTAAGTAGAGACAAAATGAACACCACCACTAAAGGTCTCCATTTCTGAAGCATGCTGTTGAGATGTTTAAGCCTCCTTAGATGTAAATGTGCTCCTAATTCTGGTTTAATTGGGCAAGGGGGGAAATTGTTTCAGGATGGAATAATCATCAAAAACAAGAGTTGCCACTCTAAATGTAGGCCTCCAACAATAACAAAGCCTTGTAAGTCTAGTATTTGAATCAAAGCATCATGTGCCCAGATTTATATAAGGAATGTGTTCCAAGAATAGCTTTCATTTTCAGTGTCTAATTATTCAGCTTGGGAATGACTGGTTTAAAAAAAAAAACTAATACACCACTTCAAAGATAGGTTATATTCTAGAGAGTAAACACTATGAGTGCCCCTAGAAAAGTTTTTAATAGGCTTATGAATAAACAAATTAACATATTTTCTTTTCAAGTTTAAATATTCTATACTAACAAAGCCAAATACCATTGTTTTCAGTATAGTAAATCAAAGACTTTGGAAAAATAAGACCATGTGGTGCCCGTATGAAAGATTTTAATACATTTTGTAACTATTTTTCTGATGCCATATAAGGTATCCAAACGAAGACACTTTCTATAGGAAAACTAATTTTACTTATTGGGTTCTTTTGGCCCAGGTTAAAGACTCCACATCACCTTTATTCAATGTGCAAATGCCTTCCTGAGGACATGGAGCCCCCTAACCCACCAAACTCATATTTTCATTCAATCAATCAATTTTCAACAACTTTTTTCCTAGGCAAGGAGGAATTAACGTTTTGATATTAATAGACCAAAATGTACCCCAAACTTTGTTTATTTTGATTTGCCATTTCATGCTTGAGTATTCAGGAATTGCTTCACTCTTCACACACACACACACACACACACCTTGGCCCATCCACATCTTATAAGGGAGGTCAGTTTACACTGCAACAGGCTACCTACTCTGAAGTTAAGAACCTAACATATTACAATTTTACTGGGCTTTTTTTTTCCATCCCATTTTTACTTATCCAATGCAAGACAATAAACTGGTGCTTTCCATATTTTAGTATCTGCATTTACTTAAAATGTTTCCAAACTACATCAGTGATTAGAGTTACAATGGCACAGTGGATAGAGTGTTGGCCTTGGGCTCAGGAAATTCCAGTGTTAAAATGTCACCTCTGGCACAAACTTCCTTGGTCTCCCCTCTCCCCCCCCTCCAGCTCCCCATGTTAGATAGTCAATTAACCTCTTAGGGCCCCAGGTACCTTTCTTAGTCTTAAAAGCTGAAGAATACTGGGCATTAACAGTGGATGTTTCCTCATCGAGAAATCAGTGAAATCAAAGTTTTGGTCTCATCTCATCTTATCCCAAAAATGATTAGTAGAAACTTAGAGAAATGGGAATCATCAATTATTGACTGATAATATCATATATTTATAATTTGAGAATGGAATATAACTCCCTCATTTTACAGAAAAAAAAAATTGGAACTCAGAAGGATTAAGTGACAGAACTAGGATCTGAAGCCAGGTCATTTGAACACTAATTCATCATCCATTCTAATGTATCATATTTTATTCTTTTTTCTGTTTTTTCATACATGTTTGTATATATATGTGCATATAGATGTCCATTCTGCACTAAATTTTTCTTCTAACACCACATTGTTGTCTTCAAAAGATAAAAGTGTGGCCTCAGATACTTCCTGGCTGTGTGACCCTAGGCAAGTCACTTAACTCCCATTGTCTAGCTCTTATCAGTCTTCTGCCTGGGAACCAATGTGCAGCATTGATTCTAAGCCAGAAAGTAAGGGTTTAAATACATACATATATGTGTGTATATATATATACATACACACACATATATATTGGTGTCCAGTGCAGCAAAAGTATAGTGTATTAGAAAATAACCTAATGTATTAGAAAATAACCTAAATTGCTTGTCAAATGACCTGAATTCAAATCCCAGGTCAGCCATTTACTATGCTTGTGACTTTGGGACAATCATTAATCTCTCTGGGCCATATATACCTCATTTATTAAATGAGGGGGTTTGACTAGGTAACCTCTAACACCCATTCCAATCCTAAGTCTCTGATACTAAGCTTTAAAAAGGTCTTATCAATCAGGGGAAAAAAATGAACGTAGTCCCAGAAGTAGATAAGTATTGGCACCTAAGACCTATCCTAATTTGCATGTGCCAAGCATGTCAAACTATCACCACCATCATATCCCCTCAGACCCAATGGAGATAGTTACGGTTCCTGAATCCAAGAGCCTTGGGAATAGCTGTGTCCCCCAAACAACCAAACCTGTTTCTAGCACAGTCCCCATAGCTATCACTGAGAGGAGAAACTTTGTGCAGAAGAGACCCACCTTCCTCATGACTACCAGAAAAAATTTGCTGAACAAATGCCACCAACAGTCAGATAAGCCCCAAACCCCTGGGAATCACTTTCAGCACAGCCCTCACAGAGACCATCCAAGGAAGCCAAGAGAAGAGCCAAGCCATCCCCACCAAAGGTCCCACACAAAGCAGGCAAGCCAATCCAGACAAAACAATAAGACATTCAGAAGGATACAGGACGCAGCATATGCCAAGCAAGTCAAATGATCATCATCCCTCAAAACCTGAATGGCTTAGATAGTCCAGGGCCCTGAAGCCAAGAGCCTTGGGAAAAGCAGTGCTTCCAGCTCAGTCCTATCAGCCAGCAGCCTGCATCCTGGGTAACAATAACCCGTTGAGATCAGCCTGGCAACTGCTCCTACGGGTCCTATAGCCACAGCTACTGAAGACTCAGTAAGGAAAGTCCTTACCACCAAAGTCCATGACACTAACAAGTGATCCAACATAAACAACTGATATGATTTTTATCAGTGGAAATGATATTTTTAAAAGAAGTATTACCATTTGCTTTGATTACTGTACTCTAATGACCAAGGAACCTTTCTATCTAATTGCCAGATAAGAATATGTCTTATATGTTCTCTCCCCTATTAGAATGGGAGTTCCTTGAAAGCAGACTGTCCAAAGTTTCTATTTGTGTCACCGGCACATAGTAAGCGCTTAATAAATGCTTTTTTTCCATTCATTCATTAAATTCAAAGGGGCTAATGATCAGAGGATTGCCAACAAATGATGATTTTTTTTTACCTCAGAAACTCAGTTTGCAACTCAAAACTGGCATTGAATGGGATTTGATACCAGAAAGTATAAACATTACTTAAATTAGCCCCTAAAAGAATGTACATCCTTTATCTTTCCCTAATTCAAAATGGCCATGAAGTTCCCACAAATATTCTCTGCTTTTGTTGTGGATTTCTTTCAGTCATTTCTAATTTTTTGTGACCTCATTAAGGTTTTCTTGGCCAAGATACTGAATTGCTTTACTACTTCTTTCTCCAGTTCATTTTACAGATGAGGAAACTGAAGCACACAGCCAGTAAGTATCTGAGACTGAATTTGAAGTCAAGTCTTCCAGACTCCAGGTCCAGCACTCTATCTACTGCTACCCCAAAATAATCTCTTCACCAACACAAATTTTAACTCTTGAATGAGTTAGTAGCCACTCTTTAGGAGTTTCCTGATGGCCAGGTTCTGCTAGCTAGTTTCTAAGAAGCAGAGATATAGTATATTATTCGACCCATGATGGAGCTTCATGACCTTCAAGAACTTCAGGATCATATGAACACCCCAATAGTACTTGAAAGGAGAATTTCAGAGGCATTTCCCTTTTTTTAATCTGGGTCTATTATTTCAGTGGCATGGGGAACTCCCAGGGAGAAAACTGCCTGTACCGTGCAGATCAGCTATTATTCTACAGTTTATAATCTTAGAAAGTTTCCTTGCAATATTGAAAGGTTAAGTGACTTGCTCACATGTACATAGTTTATGTAAGAGGTAGGACCTGAATCCACATCTTTCTGACACTAAACACCAATAGAGACAGACAGACTGAGAGAGGTGAAAAGACAGAGATAGAGACAGACTAGAGACAGAGACAAAGCATTTAAGCACTATTATACCAATGATATTTTTCTTCCCTTTTATTAACAATAAAAATCAATCCTTTATTTTATCAGCTTACTACTACATTGAAAAAAAATTTTAATTCAGTATGTTGCTTCTGGTTGTAGCCCTTGCCAAATTTCTCAGAGGAGAAAAAATCACCCATAATGCTTTCTGTCAAGTAGAATTCTGTGCATACTACTAAACTTGACCACTTTCTGACCTTTCCATTGATTCATGGAAGTCACAAAGTTCTAGTCAAATTCTATTGTGATTCATCCATGCCTATATAAGCAAAGGTGTTCTTTTTATCATAATTCAGGCTTATTCTTTTCTTAAAATCCACATACATTGTCTGACGCTGACATGCTGTGGTGGTGTGTTCCACAGGCTATTTTTACATTGTCCTAGGAAAATGTTATCTTCATTCAACTTATTTGTTTGCTGTTCCTTCTGAGAGATGCCTTCCCTTCTCTTCTCCCATTAAAGCAGGCTGTTACAAAGACAGACTAATCATTTTCCTGGATTCTTTGTGTTTTGAAATGCAACTGTTTGTTCCATCTAAATCCCTCCCTTTGAAATGCTGGCTAACCTAAGTTTCTTTCATTTATTTCCATTTGTGTATAAACACCAACACTAAACCATGCTTCCTCCACTAAATGTTTATAATGGCACCATTTAGTCTCCTAAGGTGAACTTACCCAAAGTGGACTCAGATTCCAGATGTCCAGTGTTCCCATTATAACATTCCCATGCTTTAGGTGCAATTGTATGTCCTCTAATTAAGCCCCAAGGAACCTATTTGTGTTTATAGACAGCAGCCACTAACTGGGCAGGCTCCATCAAACAGCGATTCCCCTGTTTGAAATTAGTGTTAAGGTAACAAGGTGGCAATTAAACCCAAAATCACAGTCATTTAAGCAGTTACATAGTACATGAATATACATCAGTGCCTGCACTACTGGGAAACTGCCACAAAATGATGCAGAAATAGATAAAATAGAATAGTCTGCTTCCTGTTTTTCTCATATACATATATATATGTATATGTATATATATATATATATATATAAAATGACCAAAAGTTTGAGACCTAAAAAAAAAATTCACCCCCTTAATAACCCATTTGTTATAAAATAGCTCTCTGGTACTCTACAATATTATGGAGCTACTAGAGTAGCCTTTGAATCTGTGAAAAGAAGAAGAAAGAACAAGAAGAAATAGGACAAGAAAGAGAAGAAAGAAGAAGGAATATGGAAGAGAGAAGAAGAAAGAAAGAAAGAAAGAAGAAAGAAAGAAAGAAAGAAAGAAAGAAAGAAAGAAAGAAAGAAAGAAAGAAAGAAAGAAAGAAAGAAAGAAAGAAAGAAAGAAAGAAAGAAAGAAAGAAAGAAAGAAAGAAAGAAAGAAAGAAAGAAAGAAAGAAAGAAAGAAAGAAAGAAAGAAAGAAAGAAAGGAAGGAAGAAAGAAAGAAAGGAAGGAAGGAAGGAAGGAAGGAAGGAAGGAAGGAAGGAAGGAAGGAAGGAAGGAAGGAAGGAAGGAAGGAAGGAGGGAAGGAGGGAAGGAGGGAAGGAGGGAAGGAGGGAAGGAAGGAAGGAAGGAAGGAAGGAAGGAAGGAAGGAAGGAAGGAAGGAAGGAAGGAAGGAAGGAAGAAAGGAAGAAAGGAAGGAAGAAAGAAAGGAAGGAAGAAAGGAAGAAAGGAAGGAAGAAAGAAAGAAAGAAAGAAAGAAAGAAGAAGAAAGAAAGAAAGAAAGAAAGAAAGAAAGAAAGAAAGAAAGAAAGAAAGAAAGAAAGAAAGAAAGAAAGAAAGAAAGAAAGAAAGAAAGAAAGAAAGAAAGAAAGAAAGAAAGAAAGAAGAAAGAAGAAGAAAGAAAGAAAGAAGAAAGAAAGAATTTTATGGCACATGAATAACTAACCTATGGCAAATGAGTAACTGGACAGCAGCAAGCAAATAAGTACCTGGTACTAATTTAGAAGTCTTAGCTGAAGGGAAGACTTTGATACTCGCAAGTGAGCATGAAGGGGGGGGGGGGGGGGCCTCTTTCACCAAAACAAGTCACAAACTACTGCATGATTTTTCATCCTGTAGGAATTCTCTTCTATGTTTCCACATAAATTATCTGAATAGCTCTATACATGGAAAGACAACCACTCTCTACTTTCTTAAATATCCTAAGGCTTTTACCTGTGGCCTATCTCTCATTCCCAAAATGTGATGAACTCTAATTCTAATATATATCTATCTTCAAAGAAATCTTGTACATCACTTAGTGAATGAAAAGTCTTTGATGGTAACACGCTAGAGCCAGCCTATGTCCTTCATGTGTTATAAATGAAGGGAATTTTATAAATAGATGTCATACATTGTTTTTGTGGGTTTTTTTTTTTAAGAAAACATTTAAAGGTTTCTGTTAATGCTATAAAAAACCCCAAATGAGTTACCAAATAACAGATTTAGAGTTGGAAGCAACCTCAGAGACCATCTGGTCTACCCCCTCCCCCTTAATTTTGCTGTTAAGTGTCCAGGGTCAGTCACACAGGTGAGAAGCAATAGAGCCCAGATCTTTTGTCCGATTCCAAATCTCAACATCTTCCTCAGGACAAGCAGAAGCTTGAATTAGCAAATAAGTCGACTGTTCTAGGCCTCAAAATGTGACTTACTGTTTGATCTTTTCAAAATCTGGGTCTAAAAACCTTATACTTGGTGCCCTTATGCAATAGCTATATGTGTCACTAGCAGAAAAAATGCTGATATCTTAAGCATAGTTGTCAAGGAATTAAGACTATTCAACCAACTATTATCTTTACAGTCAGAGTAACAATACTACTTTCAACTTCTCTTTGAAATTCCTATCTTTATCACCATCTCCCTCTGATTATTTCTCAATGCAATTCCCCAATTATCTCCTCCTAATGTTTTTAGCCCTGTCCCCGCCATTCCCAAAGCTTGTCACACTAGAACACAGATATTTTTGTTCAATAGAACTGTCGTCAGGCTGTGTCTCATCCTACTTAAAAGTAAATGTTTTGAACCCAAGTAGAAGACATTTATCCCTTAAACTATAATCTTATTACCACTTCACTTGGTTATCAACTCCCTACTAAGAATTTTTGTTCTTTTCCCTAAATCCCAAATATTTCTATCCTTCACAGAGAAAATGGGGGGAAAATAAAAGCTGAGTAGCTCTTCCTCTTCCTAATTAGCCATCATCCTTGAACCAAGTATCCTAGTTGCTGATCCAATACATTAATTGTCCATCTTTTCCCCCAATATAGCTTTTTATAGAAAAAAAATTTCTGAGGCAGCTAGGTGGCTCAGTGAATTGAGAGTCAGGCATAGAGAAGGGAGGTCTTGGTTTCAAATGTGACCTCAGATACTTCCTAGCTGTGTATCCCTGGGCAAGTCACTTAGCCCCAGTTGCCTAGTTCTTACCACTCTTCTGCCACTGAACCAATATTTACTATTGACTCTAAGAAGGAAGATAAAGGATTTTTTTTTATAAATAAATATTTTTTCATATCACTTTGAATGTTGTATTCCTGACATAATTCATACAGATCTGAGACAGGTAGATTTAAATTAATATTCCCTCCCAATTTCTATACACATAGATTAAAAACATAAATTGTTTGGTGAGTTGCCTATGCAACCACCTCAATCTCTTCAGACAACTCTCACTTCTCATCAGAAATGTTTCTCTTTGGGTCCTCAGAAATTGATTTTTATCATCCTGACTTGGGCTAACTTCCCCTGAAGTATTTTAATTTAAGCTATCCTTTCTCTAAGCTCTTTTATATCAATTCTCCAAATTCTAGATTAATTCTCACTTTCCTCTTCTTAGAAATTCTATAAGTCACTTCTCTCCACCAAGATTCCCATCCTTTATACTCTCATGAAGAAGTTATTCCTTGTTGTTATGAATCAGATTGAGAATTGTTGCCTCTATTAGTTAATCTATCTTCTGAAATTATCATTGACTAGTCAAAAAATATATTAGCTGCTCTGACTTTGGCAGAAGACTCCAGCAGATATCCAAATGATTTAAGTCTCCCCATTACTACTGTATCTTGCTATTTCTCGTACTCACTCCTTCTCTCTCTTCTTTCTATCCAAGTACTTTATATTATATACCAAAGACAGTATCACTTTTCTTTCTCCCTCCCATTGGTCTTCACTCACAAATTCTCCACCATGTTTGCCTCATTGGTTCTTATATTTCCCCATGTCATTATTCAGTGCTATTCCACTAACTCTTTAATCTAACATGCTTCTTTTTAATAAGATAAATACTTCCAGAGCCATATTATAGTCCTAGGTCTCATGTGGTCATATTTGCTTTCATGTGTTGTTATTTGCAGTTTTTCTTCTCTGTTGGCTATATTTTATGTATTTGTGCATATACATGGATTTTTATCACTAATTCTTTTCTTGGAATTTATCTCCTATGAACTTTGAAATCTCTCAATTGCTATTCCTTTTCCTAAATTGCATCTACTCTATTTGGCATCTGCATTGATGGACATTCATAGGAAACTTCCTTACATTATCATCTCAGTTTAAAACTCTTTTGATTAGATTTCTAAGAGCCCAAGCAAATATGTTCTCATCAGCCTCTATCCCTATTATTTCTATATTTTACTCTGTGGCTCAGAAACTCTTCTCAGACACCATTTTCTTTGCTATCTGCTTATTTACCAAATCTGCCTTTCTTTTCTGAAGCGCCTGACTTCTATGGCCAGCAGTCTTGAAAATGAAATCTGTTCCTTTAATGTCTTCATTTTCTTGCTCAAGACATGGTAAAAGAAGGAAGGAAGCAAGAATTCATGAAAATAGCATCAATGTAGACAAGAAAAGGAACATAGCAGATAAGATCAAATTCAAGAGTAGGCATACCAATACTGTTTTATTTTGCAGATATACAATTTTATACATGGTTCAACTATAATGAGAGAGCAGGCATAACCTGGGAATAACTGGTGCCAAAATATAATTAGAAGATTTTAAAGCAGGGCAGCTAGGTAGCACTAAGACTGGAGTCAGGAGGACTTAGGTTCAAATCTGGTCTCAGATATTTCCTAGTTCTGTGACCATAGCCAAGTCACTTAATTCCAACTGCCTAGCCTTCGTCACTCTTTTGTCTTAGAATTGATTCTAAGACAGAAGGATGGGGTTTTTTAAAAAGCCACAAGATTCATAGCTCTGAAGCTTTTCTTTTTTCCATGTTCTACCCCTACAGTCAGTAGTAAAGGAATTTTAAAAACCCAGGTTCATTCTAAATGAGGCTCTGGAGAATAAAAAGGAAAAAAGTTGGTTAAATCCAACTGGATCATTTATGAAAAGGGACCTGAACATTTTAGTGGATTTTTTTTCAATAGAAATCAAGTGTCGCATTGCAGGCTAAAAAAAATCTCAGTACTCCAAGATTCGTGAATAGAAATATTTGTGTCCAGAATGAGGAAGATGATACTCTTTTTTAAGTCTTTTTAGGTTGTCCCGCATCAAAAGTGAAGTTAATTTTTAGCTAACCCCTTTGAGGAAGGACATTGACAACATGGAATGTATCCATGGGTGAGTAACCAGGATAGGAAAAGGAATAACAAAAAAAAAATCACAGAAAGAATAATTAAAAGGACTGGAGTAGTAGTCTGGAGAAAAGAGAACTTGGGAAAGACAGAATAACTGTCTTCAAATATCTGAAGGATTATCATATAGATGAGAGAAAAGAATTTTTCTATTTGGTTTTAGAAGGAAGAATTAGGAGCAGTGGTTAAAACTTGCATAAAGGGAGATTTCAATTCATTCTAAGTTCTTAACAATGAGAACTATCCAGAAGTAAAATGGGCTGGTTCATTTCTCTTATCCCTTTCCTTCTGTCTGAGAATTAACACTAAGTATTGATCCCAAAGCAGAAGAGCAGTAAGGGCAAGGAAATTGGAGTCAGGTGTCTTACCCAAGATCACACAGCACAGCAAAGAAGCATCTAAGGCTATATTTGAACCCATATTCTCCCAACTTCAGACCTGACTCTAACCACTGTGCCAACTAGCTGTCCCAAAATGAGCTGTTTTCAAATGTCGTGATGTCTACTTTGCTTAATTTAAAAAGAGAAAGAGGCAGGAGGACATGGTGAGCATACATTGTATGCCCTAGTGATGTAGTCTCCCTTTGGAAGACGCTGGGGAGGGAGCCTTCTTCACAAAAGCATGAAGCCATCGAATGGAAGGACGTTGTTCTCTGCAGACATTCTTTGACTGATGTTGGTATGCTGACCACATGATGAACAGATGAACTGTTGATTAGCAATGGAGCCACTGAGAAAGCAATAACCAGGAAAAGCCATGCTCATTCTCATTTCCGCCCAGGCTTGTTCTGATGAAGACTCAGCAGAGTGAGGGGCCTCAATCCTCTATCTTCCTCCCTGGGCTGCTACCATTTTGTGGACATGTACATGGCCCTCCTGTTGCTTCTGTGTCTCTTAGGCCATTTCTTTCCTGTTTAGGTGAAGGATTGTTGGAGATGGGCATGTGTCTGTGAGCTTCAAAATCAGAAGAGTGAGCGAACAGAGCTCTAGGAACCAAAGCCCATGAAAGGTTTTGGGACCAGCCAGTCCAGCAGTGAGGTCCCAAGGACTGAACTAAAGGAATTGTCCAATGACTATGCAATATCTGGAAGTGAATGTGGTGGGACCAATAGTATAATAGAAACTGATTTAAATTTGAGCCCGTGCTCTTTGGGGACCAATGTGGTATTGGGGAGACTATACCCCCAAATATTGGAGGTTTGGAGCCTTTTTTCAATATACTTTGTAATAAACATTACTTTCTAAGACATATATATAAAATATATAATAGAATATAATAATATAAAACATATATATAAACCACTTTATAGAAGTCCATTGATTTATTTGGTTCAATAAAATTGGAAAAGTAATTACTGGTGGATAACGTGGGGAGAACACACAGGAATGGAAATATAAAGTAACATCATTAAAGAAAGCCACCTCATTGGCCTTCATGTGTACTCCCAAGAACCATGATGGGAAAAATATCACTTCTCTCAACTTGTAAGAATGAGATGAGATTCTTATTACAAAAGTAGGGATTAAACTCAGTACCATTCTAACCCTGAGATTGCTTTCTCACTCAAAATCTATTCTCTTTCAAATATGGCCCACACTGACTTTTGCCAATTATTCCTCTGTTCAAGGTTCTCTCCAAACTTCACCTGTCCCCCACATTAAACCCGAAACATTGTACTCCTCCAGTCTATGAAGATCTTTCTTTCTCTCCCATCTGTCCTCAGACACTTAGTAGTTGTGTGACCCTGGGCAAGTCACTCAACCCTGTTTGTCTCAGTTTCCTCGTTGTCAAATAAGCTGAAGAAGGAAATGGCAAACTACTCCGGTGTCTTTGCCGAGAAAACCCCAAATGGAGTTACATCGAGTCAGACATGACTCAAATGGCTAAACAGAAAAAAAAATACTACTTTGCACATGTAGTAATTTTTTATTCATTTAACATTTGCTTAATAACTCATGAGTTTACAATCACCAGTCTTTGCCTGTATCAGCGTTGTCCATTTTGAAAGAGTTAATTACTAAAATTAAGATACTATGTCTCTTTAATTTGTTCTGCACAGTGCCAAGCAGAATATCACATATAACATAATACTTATGATGATACGGTACTCTGTCCTCTCCTTGATTCAATTAAACTAATGTGGGTCCATGCTCTGATTCCCTAGTTCCTACCTGGGGTCACATTTCAGAAAGTGTCCAGCCCATTCATGCTCATTTCTCTCTTGGCTGCTCTGTACACTCGGGACTTTGTCCCCTTGTGGGTACTTTGGAAAATTCTCAGACCCAGATTTCCAGTTCCCTTTTAAGTGCTGGTTTCTCCATTTAGGATACAAGTTATTTGAAGGTAGGAACTGTCTTTCTTCTTTATTATATTAATATTGTAAGCTGGCAGGGCAATGCCTGGCACACAGCAAATATTTAATAAATGTGTTATCTATTTACTAATAAATAAATAAATATATATATATATATATATATATATATATATATAATACCTACATGATGGGCTAAGCACCAGGTTGGACAATTAGCATTCAAAGAAAATAAATATATTTAATATATTAAAATAATTAAATATAATATATATAAATAGCCAAAGGCAGGAAAACTTCTATGAATGAGCATATACAAGGCACATACAGTGTAAATGAAAGGTAATTTGGATGGGGAAGGCTTTAGGACCTAGTATTACTGACCTGGAGTATATGGGTTGTTTAGGGAGGACCAGCCTTTTTCAGGGCTGCTCATCCATCTTTATTGTCCACCTGGCACCCAGCTCTCACCTGTGGCTCCAAGAAGCTCTAGCAACACTCCAATAAAACTCAGCAGATGAACAAAAAAAAAAAAAGTAACTAACCAAGTTGAGGGTAACCTATGGGCCATAAACTCATTGATGAGTTAGAAAGTGTCTGCCCCAAGCTTGTGAAGATTTCCCTGGTGGAATGGGCAGAAGAGAACAATTTGTACCAATGGTTAGGATGGTGGCTGAAGCAGGAGATGTGGAGCAATTGGACCTTGGGCAGATATTGACAATGCCAAGATGATCTACTGCATCCCAGGCCATCACCAGCCATCCTGACTTTGGTCTCACCACAGAACATGGTTGATTCTGGAAGAGAGAGTGAGACTGGCAACTTTGTGTAACTCTGCCTCACTTAAATCCAATTCATGTACAAGTCAAGACACCAGCCCATAATGTCACAGGTCCTCTTCCAAACAAAGGATGAACAACATTAATGATTTGGGCTCAGAGAATGCCTACCCTTTCAGTCTCAATGATTGATATAGATATAGATATAGATATAGATATAGATATAGATATAGATATAGATATAGATATAGATATAGATATAGATATAGATATAGATATAGATATAGATATATAGATATAGATATAGATGCCCTCTATGGGAGAGAGAAAGAGATAACATCAGTTGTGTGACGCTGGGCAAGTCACTAAATGTCTCCTGCCTAAGTTTCCTCTACCACAAAATGGGGATAATATCACTTGCCTCCTTTAATTGTTGTGAGGATAAAATAAATCTTTAAAGTGTTTAACAAACATTAAAGAGCTATATAAATGCTAGCTATTGTTTATTATGCAGACAAAAAGTCGAAAGAGTTTCCATTTTCCTGGGATGCAGGCAGAAAATATGTACAGAAATGATACAAATTAAATGTTAAAGGTTAATCTAAAGGAATTTTGAGTAGAGGCATAGCACTAATAAATAGGAAATCAGGGAAGGCTTGATGTTGAAGGTAGCACTTGAGACTCTCCCAGTAAGCTAGGGATCCCAAGAAAGAGAGGTAATGAAGGAGAATTCATGACCTACCAAATCCAATGTTTGTAGTATTTTATTAAGCATTTAAGCCCCTGGGTATTCATGAGACAATACATTCAGGCCTTTTCAGTGTACTATACACAGTATAATGCTCTACATAACTATAGAATCTAACAGAGAAGCTCATTTAGTTAAATTTAAAAATAAAAATGCTCTAAGCAGCAGACAGCATTGAATATAACTGTCAAAAATATTTTTTTCCGAAATACTATATGCAAAAAAAATGTATTTCTTAAAACCCTGAAGTTCTGTCAAAATAAATCAATTTCAGTAATTAATTTTGACTTAAGCTGAAGTGGTCAATAGTATTTATCCTTGATAAAAAATATATAACCTCTGCCTAATAGAATTGGGGGAATATAGTATACTTGTGTGTGTATGTGTTTGTGGGTGTATAATTCAGATTATATGTTATGCAATAATAAACCTTGTTCCATCCATTCAGTCAGTGTTTTGAAAAGTCAAGTGTCCTCTGCTCAGGAGTGGAACAGCCCTCATTTGAACCGTAGCTCTCAATGGGATTCTGACCAGTGTTGTAACAGAAGCTTGGCAGCTTCAACCAGCCAACTGCAAGAAGTAGAGCTGAAATGATGAAATGAGTTATGTGGACAGCACTGGGAAAGGTCCAGTCTTTTTGAAAGCTTTCAGACAGAGATGGGAACATGGAAACTTTCCCTCTGCAGAGAGCACAAAAGACAAATGTAGGTTAATGTGGGAAACTACACTGAACCAAATGAGAAGAAGGAAGGAAGGAAGGAAGGAAGGAAGGAAGGAAGGAAGGAAGGAAGGAAGGAAGGAAGGAAGGAAGGAAGGAAGGAAGGAAGGAAGGAAGGAAGGAAGGAAGGAAGGAAGGAAGGAAGGAAGGAAGGGAGGGAGGAAGGAAGGAAGGAAGGAAGGAAAGATAATGAGCAAATTGTTCTAAGAACCTTGAAAATGAGAATCAGTTGATCTTGGGTTTAACAGCAGTGGTAGTGCCAGAGACATTATTTTACATTCATCTTACTTGATCAGAACATGTATTTCCTTGGATAATATTCAACAATTCCTTTAAGATTTTTATCAGTATTAATATTTTTCAAGTTAAAAAAACATATTTAAGGGAGGAAAGCAATAAAATGGAGACACTGAGATGTCCCAGGAGAAAAAGAATGTTTGTACAAAGATGAAAATAAATAAGTACCATTCTGAGGTTGCTAGGGATTTCTCTCAAAAGACATTAAGAAATCCTGACTAAAATGGACTCAACCTGAGCCAATTTCCCAAAGTACATTGAATATTATGCCCTTTAGAAAATCTCTAGGGTGGGGCAGAGTCAAGATGGAGGCTTAGAGACAGAAAAAGTTCAGACCTCCAAAAAACCCTTCCTCACAAAATCAAAATCACAATGCTTTGAGGGGACTGAATACTAAATCTAACAACAGGACAGAACTAGGGAACCCTCCTACTGGACTCAACTTAAAAGGTATGCCCCTCCAAAAAGCCTGAAATCTAGAACAGGTGAGATTAAGGGAAAGGAAGAAGGAAGATCCCAAGACCCCTCCCCCCACCTACAGTGCTGAGCCTCCAGTGGTGGTTGGAATCTCTGGGCCAGCAAGAGTGCGAGTCCAGGGGAAGTACCTTGCTGGCACAGCTGTGCCAGGTTCACGGCATTGAAGACAGGTGGCAGGGAGTCACCTAGAGAAGTGCAGAGCAGGCAGCCTAGTCACAGTCAAGACACTCTATCTCCTCCCCAATCTTCTCAAGGTTTTGGCCTCAGGGCACATCCAGCTCTGCAAATAAACTCCCTCCTGTCTCAATCTTATCAATAGGGCCTTCAGAGGGCAGGAAAGCCCAAGTTCCATTACCCCTCCACCCAGACTGCTCTGAGAGCCTTACTGACTAAGCTCCGAGGGCAAAGCCTGCAACAAATTACAGGCAAACAACCTTGATAACAGAGCGGGAAGACCAGCTCATTTTCAGCTTCTTCTGTCAGCAGGGGAAGTTCTGACTAACCTGATCAATCAAGAACAGAGAAGAAGCCCCTTTAGGGCAGAATATCCCCACAGATTCAGCACATAATGAGAGGAGCATGACTACAGGTGATTAAAGAGTGAAATGAAGGGGGGGGAGGGGAATGTGAGTAAACAACAGAAAAAGAAAAAAAGAAATTACAATCAACAGTTTCTATCCAGGCAATTAAAAAAGAGCAAATGGAACAGAGGATAAGCAAGGAACACCAAGTAAAAACACAGAAATTCCAGCGAATTGGAGTCCAGGCTTTGGAAGAACTTAAAATACAATTCAAAAAAAACAATTAATAGAGGCTGAAGACAACTGGGAAAAGAACTAAAAAAGCAAGATAAGTCATCTGGAAACAGAGGCACTTGAACTAAAATGAGAAAATAGTGTCTTGAAAGCCAAAATCAACCAGCTTGAAAATGAAGCAAAGAATATGAAAGATGAGACAAAGAAGATGAAAGATGGCCTACAAAGAAAATCAGATCAGAAGGAGAATGATAACCAAAAAGCCAGGGGTAAAATTCAGTCCTTAAAAACTAGAATCCAACTAGTAGAAGGGAATGACTTCACAAGGCAACAGGAAGTTATAAAACAAAATCAAAAGAATGAAAAAATTGAGGAATATATGAAACATCTCATCCACAAAATGGAAGACCTAGAAAATGGGTCCAAGGGAGACAATTTAAGAATCATAGGACTACCGGAGGATCATGACAAAAGAAAAAGCCTGGACATCATTCTACAGGAAATTATCCAAGAAAACTGCCCTGACATTCTAAAGCAAGAGGGAAAACTGGAGATTGAAAAAATCTACAGATCACCTCCTGTAATTAATCCTCAATTGACAACACCGGGAATGTTATAGCCAAATTCAAGAACTACCAGATCAAGGAAAAAATATTATAAGCTGCTAAGAAGAAGTCATTCAGATACCATGGAACTACAGTTAGGATAACACAGGATCTGGCTGCACCTATACTGAAGGACTAAAAGGCATGGAATATGATATTCTGGAAAGCAAGGGAACTAGGTCTACAACCAAGAATCAACCACCCAGCAAAACTGGGGAAAGTATGGTCATTTAAATAGAAGAATTCCAAGCATTTGTAAAGAAAAGACCAGACCTGAACAGAAAATTTGATGCCCAAACACAGAACTCAAGAGAATCATCAAAAGGTAATTAAGAAAGGGGGGAAAAAAAGAAAAACAAAACAAAACAAAAAAATAAATAAATTTTTCTTAAGCGACCAAAAAAGTCAAAATGATATGTATCCCTATAAGAAAGAGGATATTGGTAGCTCTTAAAAAATATTATTATCACCTGGGTAGCTAGAAGAATTATACTTAGAGAGAATAGTGACAAACTGCATAGGATGAAATGTCAAGATAGATAGATAGATATAAAACTTGAGGTAAAAACAGGTTAATAAAAAGAGAAATGGGAAAAGAGACAAAATGGGGTAAATTTATGTCATGAAGAAGCACATGGCGGGGGGGTGGGGGAGGTGGAACACCAATACACTGGAAGGGTAAAGAGGTTTGAGACAAGAAATACTTAATTCTTATGTGCATTGAAATTGACTCAAAGAGGGAAGAACAATCAGATCCATTGGGGCAGAGAATTGATTCACACCCTATAGAGAAGTAGAAGGGTAACAGATGGACTGGTGGGGAGGGAAGTAATAAAAGGGAGGGAGAGTGTGGGGGGTAGAATAAAAAGACCCTAAAGAAAAATAAGAGGGGAATAAGAAGGGGGAAAGGAAATCAAAATAAGGATGGGAACTAGGGGGACTGATTAAAAACAAAACACTGGTGGAGAAGGAAATAGTGAAAGAAGAAAGGGCAGGACTAGGAAGTGGAAATCAAAATGTTGGGAAATACACAGTTGATAATCATAACTCTGAATGAGAATGGAACGCACTCACCCATAAAATGGAAGCAAATGGCAGAGAGGATTAGAAACCAAAATCCTACCATATATTGTCTACAAGAAACACACATGGGGTAGGTAGATACACACAGAATAAAGGTAAGCAAATGGGTAAAAATCTATTGGGCATCAACTTGCAAGCATGATACCTGACAAAGCCTAGATCTAGTTAAAAGAGATAGGGAAGGTAATTACATCCTGAAAAAAGGCAGTAGAGACAATGAGGAAATATCAGTACTCAACATGTATAAACTAAATGGTATAGCATCCAAATTTCTAAAGGAGAAACTAGTGGAGCTCAAGGATGAAATAGATAGAAAAACTATACTAGTGGGAGACCTGAACCTTCCTCTATGAGATCAAGATAAATCAAACCAAAAAATAAATGAGAAAGAAGTAAGAGATGTGAGTAAAATCTTAGAAAAATTAGAATTAGTAGATATGTGGGGGGGGAAATAAATAGGGACAAAAAGGAATACATCTTCTTTTCAGTAGCACATGGCACATTCACAAAGATTGACCATCTCCTAGGGCATAAAACATTGCAAATAATACATGCAACCTTTACAGATCATAATGCAATAAAAATAATAATTGGTAACGTTATATGGAGAGGCAAATAAAAAATTAATTGGAAATTAAACAATATGATTCTCCAAAATTATTTAAAGAACAAATAATAGAAACAATTAATAATTTCCTTGAAGGAAATGACTAGGATGAGACATCCTTTCAAAATCTATGTGATGCAGTCAAAGGAGTTCTCAGGGGGAAATTTATATCCTTGAATTCATATATTAACAAATTATGGAGGGCAGAGATCAATAAATTGGGCATGCAAATTAAAAAACTAGAAAGTGAACAAATTTAAAATCCTCAGATAAAAATTAGAGATCCTAAAAATTAAAGGAGGAATTAATAAAATCAAGAGCAAAAGAACTAATAAATTAATAAATAAGACTAGAGGTTGGTACTTTGAAAAAGAAAATAAAATAGACAAAGTTCTGGTCAATCTAATTTAAAAAAAAAAGAAAGAAGAAAACAAAATTAACAATATCAAAGATAAAAAGGGATACCTCACCTCTGATGAAGAGGAAGTTAAAGTAATCATTAAAAACTATTATGCCCAATTATATGGCAATAAATATGACAATCTAAGTGATATGGATGAATATTTACAAAAATATAAATTGCCTATATTAACTGAAGAAGAAATAGAATACTTTAATAATTCCACATCAGAAAAAGAAGTTGAACAAGCCATCAAAGAACTCCCTAAGAAAAAATCCCCAGGACCAAAGGGATTCACAAATGAATTCTATAAAACATTCAAAGAACAACAACTAATCCCAATACTATACAAACTATTTGACATAATAAGCAAAGAAGGAGCTGCACCAAATTCCTTTTATAACACAAATATGATACTGAATCCAAGGCCAGGCAGGTCAAAAACAGAAAAAGAAAACTATAGAACAATCTCCCTGATGAACATAGATGAAAAAATCTTAAATAGAATACTAGCAAAAAGACTCCAGCAAGTCATCAAGAAAGTTATTCATTATGATCAGGTGGGATTTATACCAGGAATGCAAGGATGCTTCAATATTAGGAAAAACTATCCACATAATGGATGATATCAACAAGAAAACTAACAAAAATCACATGATTATCTCAATAGATGCAGAAAAAGCTTCTGACAAAATACAACACACATTCCTATTGAAAACACTAGAATGTATAGGAATAGAAGGACCTTTCCTAAAAATAATAAACAGTATATATATAAAACCATCAGCAAACATCATCTTCAATGGGGATAAACTAGAAGCATTCCCAATAAGATCAGGAGTGAAACAAGGATGCCCATTATCACCTCTATTATTTAACATTGTACTAGAAACACTAGCAGTAGCAATTAGAGAAGAAAAAGAAATTAAAGGTATTAAAATAAGCAATGAGGAGACCAAGCTATCACTCTTTGCAGATGATATGCAGGTCTACTTAAAGAATCCTAGAGAATCAACCAAAAAGCTAGTAAAAATTATCAACAACTTTAGTAAAGTTGCAGGATACAAAATAAACCCACATAAGTCATCAGCATTTCTATACATTTCCAACACATCTCAGCAGCAAGAATTAGAAAGAGAAATTCCATTTAAAATCACCCTATACAATATAAAATACTTAGGAATCTATCTGCTGAGACAAACACAGGAATTATATGAGCACAACTACAAAACACTCTCCACACAATTAAAACGAGATCTAAACAATTGGAAAAATATTGATTGCTCATGGGTAGGATGAGTTAACATAAATAACAATCCTACCCAAATTAATTTGCTTATTTAGTGCCATAACCATTGAACTACCAAAAAGCTTTTTTACTGAATTAGAAAAAAAAAACATAACAAAGTTCATTTGGAAGAACAAAAGATAAAGGATATCCAGGGAAATCATGGGAAAAAATGCAAAGGAAGGATGCAGTCCCAGATCTCAAACTATACTATAAAGCAGTGGGTATCAAAACAATTTGGTACTGGCTAAGACACAGAAAGGAGGATCAGTGGAATAGACCTGGAATAAGTGACCTCAACAAGACAGTCTATGCAAAAGATGTAACTTTTGGGACAAAAAATTGACAAAAACTGCTGGGAAAATTGGAAGACAGTATGGGAGAGATTGGGTTTGGATCAACATCTCACACCCTACACCAAGATAAACTCAGAATGGGTGAATGACTTGAAGATAAAAAAGGAAACTATAAGTAAATTAGGTGAACACAGAATAGTATACTTGTCAGATCTTTGGGAAAGGAAAGACTTTAAGACTGAGCAAGAGTTGGAAAAATTACAAAATATAAAACAAATAATTTTGATTACATTAAATTAAAAAGGTGTTGTACAAACAAAACCAATGTAACCAAAATTAGAACAGAAGCAACAAATTGAGAAAAAATCTTCATAACTAAAACCTCTGACAAAGGCCTAATTACTCAAATTAATTAAGAGCTAAGCTAAATCAATTGTTCAAAAAATCAAGCCATTCTCCAATTGATAAATGGCAAGGGACATGAATAGGCAATTTTCAGTCAAAGAAATGAAAGCTATTAATAAGTACATTAAAAAGTGTTCTAAATCTCTAATAGTCAGAGAAATGCAAATCAAAACAACTCTGAGGTATCACCTCACACCTAGCATATTGGCTAACATGATAGCAAAGGAAAGTAATGAATGTTGAAGGGATGTGGCAAAATTGGGACATGAATGCATTGCTGGTGGTGGTGTGAATTGATCCAACCATTCTGGAGGGCAATTTGGAACTATGCCCAAAGGGCACTAAAAGTCTATCTGCCCTTTGATTCAGCCATAGCACTGCTGGGTTTTAAAAGAATTGTAAATCTACCTGCAGGACAAGGTTTGCTATACCCTGAATCCCCACAGATGGTAGCAAAGAGAATCATATGACCTTGATAAAGCTAAATTGATCAATTTAGCACAGAAGATGGTATCAGAGTGACTAAAAGATCAGTGAAGACATACAGCAGAGATAAAGGAGCAAATGTAGAGCAGAGATGTTGGTCAGCAGAAAGCTACAGAGATATCACTAGAGATCTTCAACAAATATGCAGACTGAGAGCTGTCATTTTTCTCCCTGGTCACAAAACTCCTTTGTGTTTACCCCTCCATATGTGTGAACCACCCCCAAAAGCTTGTTAGACTGTGATCCTTCACACATATTCCCCAAACATATGTGTTCTATGAACATGTGACTTCTTCCTCTGGTAGAATAATAGCCCATGGAAGAGCATATTTAGAATGTTTTGCTATCATATTGTCCTAATAAATTCTTCCTGGATAAAGATATAGAGATAGAGACAGAGAGAGAGAGAGAGAGATAATTTCCTTTTCTCTATTTTGTACCTCTTAGGAAGGGAGTTTGAGGAACAGGAAAGATTAAGGATCATAAAGAAAGAAGAAATTATATTGATGGAGGTGAATGCAAAGAAATCTACTGCTCTGTTCCTTAGTTGTCTCTTGCTAATAGTGTTCCTTGAGGTTCAATCATGCCTCTTCTTACAGCTAGCTCTCTCTTACTGCCCTGACTCAATCAATCTGGCCATTTATTGTTTTAATAAATGCTTTGCCTTTGAAGTCGTGTCTTCATGTTGGATGGTAAAAGTAAACGTAGAAGTAGGGGCTCATGAGCTATGGTTTTCTTTTTTTTAACCCTCACTTTTCATCTTAGAATCAACACTAAGAATTGGTTCCAAGGCAGAAGAGCAATAAGGGCTAGGCAACTGAGTGAAGTGACTTAGCCCAGAGTTGCACAGCTAGGAAGTGTCTGAGGCCAGATTTGTCCCTAGGACCTCCCATCTCCAGGCCTGGCTTTCTGTCTCCTGAGCCACCAAAAGCTATGGTTTTCAGTGGTTATGGCTCCACAGAGTACCCTAAACCTTGTGTCACTTTTCAGATGGCCCAAATGGAAAGAGGACCCCAAATGCTTCAGAAGCAAAAGGAGAACACCCATAAGAGTACCAGGAGAGAAGAGGATAAAGACATCATGTCTGGAGAGACCCAGACTCTGGACTGTATCTCACACAAGACTTTGGGGCAGAAAGCTGTACCCATTGTGAGAAAGCAGCAGAAGTGGCAGGGATACCAATGTCCTAAGATTCAAAGTGCAGTTTCTATACAGAAAGTATATCAATTTGCATCTAGATTATGCTGCTATAGTGATTCCATGGCAGACATGACAGAATGAGGCTTTCTCAATTAGCTTTAGACCCCAATAAGCAAAGTCACTCCATCAGCTTGAATACTCAAAGCCTGGTACTCTTCCCACCAAAATGTCCTGCCTGCACTTCCTTCTCCACTGAATTGCTGCACTATTCCTCTCTGTTACCACCACCAATAGTGTTAGGAAAATAGAATGGCTATTCAGGCGTGTATAATTGAAAATCTCTTACCCTAAAAAAAGAACTACATTTCCCAGGAGCCCACTGACTTCCCATCATTATGTACTTCCTGGAGATAAGGGATATTAGGTGGGGATGTGGAAGGTCCTACCTCTTTACTTCTGGTCCCAAGCTTGGTGGTGGTGAGGCCGGTGTTTGAACTGACTGATCAGCCATGGGCATGTGGTCTTTATTTTGTATATTCTTTATTCCCTGATTTCTAATGATCATTAATAAATCTCTTAAAATATAATATTTTATTAGATATTTAATTTTTACAGGAGCCAGTGCCATAAATTGTTCTAAATAAGAGAAAATATAATAATAAAAAATAAAAACATGATAATAAAAATGAAATAAATGCTAAAATAAATAAAAATAAAAGTAGGGCATTCTCCCATTATATAACAAGCCATCAGGACAGATACAATGTTGGAAATTCAAGATAGAAATGTCAGGAAGTGATTTGCTGTAAGAATTTGTGGGAGATTATCTTTTTGCGTATATAGGAAGATTGTTTTTGTTGTTTATTTTATTCCAGTGTTTGCTTAAATGTATTCTGATTTGATCTAGTTGCCTAGTATCAGTCTAGCAAAAGGAACATCCCTCAGGCGGTGACTTCAAATCGATGCTGACCTATAGCATGCCACAAGCCTGGAGTAGCCTGAGAGGTAGGAGGAGAAAGGTGGGGGAAAATATAGACTACAGCAGTATCTGTTTTTGCAGAAGCCTGAAAGAAAGGCAACACAATGCAATGGAAAGAAAGCTAGATTTTGCATCAGAAGACCTGGGTTCAAATCCCAGCCCTACCACTGAGTGTTACATTTCCCTATGTGAACTGGGGCAAGCCTCCTAACCTCTCCATTCCTTTGTCTCCTCCCCATTCCTTTGTCTCTTCATCACTAAAGGAGGGAGAGTGGATTACATGGCCTCCAAATACCTTCCCAGCTCTAAATTTATTCTGCATAGAGGGGGGTCCATCTAGAAATTGAGAAATTGGGGGAACAGGTAGCTAGCTATCTCCGTGGTTTGGGAATACCATTGCCAGAGCTTACTAGGCAGGTCCCAAAATTCTGACCATTAGAATCCCACCCCAGGTTAGACAACAAAGGCAGAGAAATTATATCCTGAAAGCTACTTTTAAAATATCTGTACATCACCTGAGATGGAAGGGAAGCAAGCCGTGTTGTACTCTCCCATTAGTACCTTAGCAAAGATTAGTTGTCACCTTGGAAGGCAGCCCTAAGGATATAGGAGACATAGATAAATCAGTCTGAGGATGGGGTGGGGGTAGAAGAAAGATGGGAGGAGGCTGATCAGGAGAAGATAGCCCCTAGACATATGTTGGGGTTTGGGGAGAGGGCACAGTTTAAAGGTGCCAGATTGACTGGGCCTAGGGCTGTGAGAATGAGCTAGCAGTGAGATGAGGCATGATTAAACCCCAGGGAACACGACAGTCAATAGAAGGCTAAGGGACAAGGAAGCAGCTTTCTTCGCCTCTGCCTTCTCCATGATTCTTTCTTTCTTTGGGGTCCTTTTTCTTTCTTTGGGGTCCTTTTTCTTTCCTATTCTTCGACCTTCCTTCTTAATATGTGCAAAACAGAGAAAAGGAAAGTATACTACTTTGAAATCAATACTTTTACTTAAATAAATACTACTCTGGAAGTATTTATTAGGGGAAATAGGATAAACCCCAAAAATTCTAAAGCAAATAAAATAACATCCAAATGGGATAGGGAATATCTAGATAGCCTAGCCCTAAAGAAATGCATTAAAAGAGTAATTTTAAAAAAATAAAAATCAAATACAGAGGGGATTCCACTGTACTGTGTAAAGCATAGCACCTTTCCCTTCATTGATCTCTGTTTATCTCTCTTGCTCTTTTTCTCATCTCAGGAGAGAAAAATGAAGATGAAGGGCATCAGAGACAGAGAAGGGAGGAGCTGAAGAAAAGGAGATGGGAATAAAGGAGACCAGAGACAGAGAAACAAAGCAGAAAGGGAGAACATGGGAATGAGAAGTTTTCTACAAATTTGTGCTACAAAATATGTCTGTAAAAATGTTAAGACTGAAATTGATCATTTTTGGCATCCATATACAGGAGGCTTTTTGCTCTTATTTCCTTGAAATAGTAACCAAGAAGGGGGAGGGCAAGCCCCATGGCAATAAGGACGGGGAAAGACGGTGTCTAGATCATTTTACTTAAGGCCTGCCACAAGTCAGCCTGTAAATAACCAGAATGCCTGAAGAAATTCTCAAGTATGAACTTTAAGTAAATATATTTGCTTGGATCCCTCCTAAAGAGAGACATATTAGCTACTGAGCGCTGCTTTGAAAGAGACAAAGAAAAAGTATATTCTCAATAAGTAAAAGCTGCCCCCCAAATAACTATATAAGGGAAATAAAAAGCTTAATTAAAAAAAAACTTTTAAAACTCAAAAGCTGAACAAGTTGTGGCATATGATTGATATGTAATACTACTATGCTATAAGAAATAAGGAACAGGTTAATTCTGGAAAAATATGGAAAGACCTACATAAAATTATGAAGAGTGACATAAACACAACCAAGAGAACATTATATACAGCAACAAAAATATTGTTTGAAAAATGATTTGTATATATTCACCTCCAGAGAAAGAATTGATTGTTAGAAATACATAAGACATATACCTTTTTTGTCAAATGATGCCTTCTCTAATAGGAGGAAGGAAGGGAGGGAGGAAAGAAGTTAATTGGGTACTTAAGTTTAACAAACAAATAAATAATCTTTTTTTTAAAAACTCATGCAAAATACCAATGACCTGTGAAAAATATTGCATATTTATAATGCATTATATATTAACTAGATTATCAAAACCTCAATTGCACTTTCACAATCCCACATTGATAAATGATAGATTCATCTTTCATTCATTTAATGTTCATTTAAAGCCATTTAGTGTCTATGCATCCATTATTTTTCTCCAACGTTTATTTGATCATTGGTTTGGAATGACTCTGGATTCTTGAAGATGACTGCAAGAAGTCTAATCCTTGAACCTACCATGCAGGAAAAGTCTCTAATTACAAATTCCATCAAGTCATTATAACAGTTAAAATTAAGGTAGACTGAAGCACAAAATTCTGAGCATGATTAATTAGGAAAGCATATATTCACCAATAAATAAAATCTCAGTTTCTCCAGCTAAGCTAAAACCCCAAAGGAGGGGACAAATCTCTTTAAAGGTTTTGGGAAGTACAGAACAAAGAATAGAACCTTGTAGGCAGGGAATATGTTATAATTAGTTAAAAGAACTCAATATCATGAATGATCATTTCAACACTTGGTTACAGAGCTGAGGCATGGGAGACAATATGATTGGCTGGAAATTGGGATGAGAAGGGCTAGCAACAACCCACTCCTTCCCTCCTGTGACTAAAAAATGTTCATTGTTTGAATCTACCCCCAAGGTTAGAGACTTCTTTGGATAACAAGCCAGACATCCTTGAAGTATAACTTTGTGGTATAAAGGATCTAGACCTGGCTATTCCCTGGTGGCCACCTGTATTCTTCAAAGGTAACAGATTTCCTCAACACAAGAAAAGAAATGGTGAATAACAAGAGAATTAGATTTCTAAACTTAACTCATTACAAGCCAATTGGATTTCTGAACTAAGTTCAGAGACAAAGAATTGTGACTTAGAAAATTACAGGACAAAATCAATGTATAAATAGAATCAACTAAAAAAAGACAGAATCAATCTGATTATTTCATCATCCAAAGTCCAGCTAAACTAAGTGTAGAGAAGCTTCTCACTGGAAAGCTACCTCCCAGGTCATGAGTTCTCCTGACCACAATGCCAAAGGAAACAATCTATTAAGGCATTTGGTCTAAGGACTCATCTAAACTTTACATCACCTCCAATCCCTAGCAGCAGAGCTCTGCTTATAGATGTTTAATAAACATTTATTGAGTGAACTAATGAATGAATTAATCCATAAAATGGATGAGTAACTTTCTCAAATTCATAGTACACATAGGCCAAAGCTTGTATCTCCTGATTCCCTCAAGAATCCTTTTCATTATATGTTTTGTATTATAATACATGTGTAACCCAGAATGAATTTCTTCTCAACTTTAGGAGGGGGGAGGGAAGGAGGTAGGGAGATAATATAGATCATATAACTTTGGGAAACTGATGTGGAAATTTGTAATTAAAATAAAATTTTAATTTAGAAAATTAATAATTTTAATAAAATTTAAATCTTTGAATTCTAAAAAATTCAAATAATAAGTAAAAAATAATTTTAATTTAATTTTTGAATTTTAAAAATTGTTTTACATGTAATTGGGGGAATATTGAAATATTTTTTAAAAGACAGAAAGGGAGAGAGACAGGAGTATTTGCCATTTCCTTCCAGCTCATTTCATAGATAAAGAACTGAGGCAAATAAAGTAAAGTGACTTGCCCAGGGTTACACAGCTAACAGGTGTCTGAGACTGGATTTAAATTCAGGAGGATGAGTCTTCTGGATTTCAACCCCAAGGCTCTATCCCAGCTGCCCAAGTACATTGTAGGCATTTAATTAATATTTGTGAAATTGAAAAAAAAAAAAAGAAACCCTTTTCATTGTTATTAGAGAAGGCATATATTGATGGGTGTGAGTCATTCTGACTGACTTATCTTGTTATTTCAGACTTTTAGTGTGATCTAAATTTTTAACATTTATTAAAATATGCTATTTGAAGAACATTAATATAGTACTCATGACAGTATGGTCACATATGATTTCATATGACTTGACTAAAATAACATTTTGCATTTAGAGTAAGCAAATACCTATTTGATTATGTAGTTTGACCCCCCATCTAAACAATTTAATTTTAAATGTAAACATATATTGTTCTAACTAAGGCTAGGCTTAAGAACAAGGACTCTGAAGATAAGAAATAAAGGTTATCATAGAAGAACTGTAGAGCAGAAAGAGAAGATGGCAGCCCCAGTGCTTGCCAAGTACCTTCTCAACATCAGGGAAAAAATGAGGAAAACCCCAAGCTTTTACAGGAGGCTGCTTGTGGTGTATCAAGTATTGGGGAACACCTAGACAACAGTCTCACAAGAGGCTCAAGCAGAGATATATTGTGATTTTCATCACTGATAGGATCTCCCAAATCAATGAGATCATTGGGGTAGTTTAGTAAGGTTGGTCTTGTTTCATAGAACAGGAGTAGAAAGCACTATTGGACTATCTGACCTCCTGAGGCTCCTTACAGATCTGTGACTTCACAACTCTCTGATGCCAGCTATGTCTAAGGTGCGGGAGTCAACTACAATACTGTAATGACTAAATTTTATGCTAAAACAAGTATATCTAATGGGGTATATGGGCTCCATTTGGCTCTAACAGCACCAGAGACATAACCTTAATGTTGTTTGCTATTGAATCAGGCAGAAAATAAATCTAGAGGAATATTAGTATGGAGGTTTAAAAGTTTACCTCATTAAATAATATATTTTTCTACATTAACAAAGATTTGATCTAAAAAGAAAGTCCAGAGCAAATAATAATTATTAATTCTAAGAAAATGCTGGATCCAGTTTATGTGTTATTTGATCAAATCATTTTAATTCTTCATAGAAATATCTTCTTAAAATGCTGATTCCAAAAAGATTCAAATTCTGATCATAAAGAAAGTCTTTTCTTTCTTGTTTCCAGCATGATTTTTTTTTCAGAAACAAAGAGCTATGAGAAATGCTGAGATATCATTTAACCTAACCTCCTATCAACAAGTTGAATTGCCCTCCAATCATCTCACAAAAGGTAGCTGTCAACCCTTTCCATTTTGCTCAGGCAGATTTGGTGGCCTTGTCATATTCACTCTGGACTGCGAAGTAAAATTGAATTTAAGGAGCTCTCTCTTCAAGGATGAATTATATTTTCTGAATAAGTAAGTTAGTGGCTCAAACACATAGACAGTACACTCTGTTAAGTACAATTTACATCATTCCAGATTCATTTATGCCTATTTTCATCTTTATTAAATTTTCCTATTATGTTTGGGATAGCTTTTTACAATAATTATGACTTTCTGTAGCTATAATGAAAAGAGAAACATAATTAAAAGAAAGGTTTTATTAATGATGCCTCAGTACTCATCCAAGGAGTTTCCCATCAAAGCAATTTCCAAACATTAAAAAATTAATCTTATGCCTTCTCCCTGATGAAGCTGGGAAGGCTTCATTTTGTAAAAAGAAAAATGTCTTATATTTGTATGATACCTTACCTTCCAAAATTCTTTATACACATTTAATAGTTATATTGGGTAACAGATACTTTAGTTATCTAAGAGGATACTTACAGCAATCCTGTCCTCTAAGTGAGCAGGTATCCACAGTTTTTACAGTGGATAAAACTAAAGTTGAGATGTTAAGTTTCTTGCCCAGTATCACATGACTAATGAGGGTGAGTCTTAGTGGAAAAAAGCACAAGACTGAACTCTTTCTAGGGACACAAAGATGGCTCAATAGATAGAGTTTGAGGGGGCAGCTGGGTAGCTCAGTGGATTGAGAGCCAGGCCTAGAGATGGGAGGTCCTAGGTTCAAGTCTGGCCTCAGCCACTTCCTAGCTGTGTGACCCTGGGCAAGTCACTTGACCCCCATTGCCTAGCCCTTACTGCTCTTCTGCCTTGGAGGCAATACATAGTATTGACTCCAAGATGAAAGGTAAGGGTTTAAAAAAAATAGATAGAGTTTGAGACCTAGATTCAGCAAGACATATCTTCATGAGTTCAAATCTGATCTGTGATAGAGACATGAAAAGAGAGGTTTTGCAGGACTTGTGGACCAAGATGCAGGGCTGGAGACCTAGTTCTAGATGTCAGTCAAGAGAAGATTCCAATGGAATGTTCCCAGGAGGGGCAGTTGGGGGCTTTGCTGGCCACACTGAGAAGATAAACGGGGCTTTGGACTTTGTCTCTGACAGGAAGTCACTCACTCTTTTTCCCTGGAGGTTTGAACCTGGCTGAAAGACCTTTTGTGAGGCTGACTTGGTTTTTGGGACTTTGTCTCTATCTCTGACTCTGAAGAGTAGAAGCTGACCAGGGGAGAAGCTTTTGAGTTGGTGATCTATAAGAGAGTTGAGCTGACTAGGAGAAAAGGAGAGATTTTGAACTTTGTTTCATTCTGGGGTTAAGCTGAGAGACCTGGCTGATTTGTGAAGAAGAAGAAAGAAGATTTTGAACTGCTGTTGTTCTCCATCTACCTAACTGTCTCAGAGTCACAGTTTATGACTGGAATACTCCTCAAACCTTTCTAAAATTATCCCCATAGTCTAGGGAGATCTTCGTCCCTCTTACCTCAGTTTCCCATTCCGTTATCCCAATAAACTCCCGACTAAGAAAACAACTGGAGTATCTTTATAGTTCACTCAGGAGGGAGGGAAGAAGCAAAGGCTTCAAGAAGATTTGGGAGATGAGGGAAGCAAAAGGGAGAGGTTGGTTAAGGGAGGGAGTGAGGGAGGAAGGGGGTTAGGAAATAGATTGATCCATCAGCAACCAGTAGGGATCAATAGACAAACCCCAGAGTAAACCCCAGGGCATTCCTTTATAAGTAGTACCCCTGTGTACCAATATCCCTGTACCTCAGCATTTCTCTGTTCTACCTCCATTATCAATAAGTAGGTTTAGGTTCCTATAGCAGCTCTCTCTAGTCACAGCCAGCCAGAGAACAATTAAGTTTTGATTTCTAGTCTCGTGATTCCTAGGAAAACACGCTATATATGGGGAAAGCTTTTGTTTATTGTTTTATGCTATTTTCTCCTTTATTCCTCTTTCTGTTTGTTTAGTTTCTTATTAGCTTTTTTATGGTTAGTCCTTCAAATTTTCTGCCCCCAGGACAACTAATGTGGATACTTAGCTATACATTTTAACATCACTTTTTACTGTTATGTAGTTAATAAAAAGCTGAACTTGAGAATTAAGAGGGACTGTGTTCAAATCTTACCTCTATACTTGCTAATTGTGTAACCCAAGGTTAAGTCATTTAACTTCTGCCCCAGTTTTCTTATCTAGATACATTAGTGATATGAATAGCATCTACCTTCCAAGATTGTTGGAAGCTTAAATGAAATAATGTATATAAAGTGTTTAAAGAAATGTCAACTATTAGTCTTCCATACCCAAAATATTAATATAAAGCATCCTTAAAAGTAAAAATTATTGTTCCTACTCTGTTTTCTTTTTCCTGTTACAGACGATTTCCAAACATTTCAAGGAGAATCATGAAATTCTCAAAATAAAACATTTTAATTCATTCTAAATAAACTTTATCATAGCACTTTTTTGGAGAAAGGAATAGGAGAATCATTGAGTCCCACAAACAAGATGATTCTGACACTATCAAATTATGGATCATTAATCTGTGGTATTGTTATGTGAAAGGAAATTCTTGGTTCTCTTTGTCTATTCTGAGTTTGCACTTGTGAAAAGAGAATCCTTTGTTCTCTTTGCCTAGTTGGAGTTAACACTTTGGAATAACAATAACTTAAGTACCCTTACTTAGTACCTCACCAGACTGAAGACAAGATTAACTCTCTTTTATCCACTTTTGAATTAATCAACAAAAGAAAATACATTCATACTTAACCCTAAAGTAAGGGAAGTCCACAAACTCTTACTCCTAGGAAGAGAGTTAACACCTTTAGAGGTAAGAAGCCAGCAAGATTCTTGGAAGAGCTCCACCCTTTTTTCTATCTCAAATAGCCAGAAATTTTCGAATTCTTTTAAGAATTCATACACTCAGAAATGTGTGAATCCTAGGAGGAAAATTGCTACCTTCAGAGGATGAGGTGTAACAATTTTGGAAACTGTGATTGACCCCTGTGAAGAGGAGTGGGGATAGGAAACCACCATAAAAGCCACAAAATCCTGCAGCTGGGAGGCTGGTGAAGTTGAGTCTCTTGAAGATAGTCTTCAAAGAAGCCTCTTTGGAAACTGTAGCATGGATCCTGACTTCAACCTGAACTGTCTCCTGGACTACTTGGTTGGGTGAGTGAAAAGGCTGACTCATTTCTTAGTTTCCTAAGAGATCAGCTTCCCTCTTGGAGGAGGACATGTGATTACTTAGTACTGACCCTCCTGGCTGAGGACTAGTATAGGTATTTTCTCTAACCTCTTTCACATTTCTCTACTTCATTGTTACTCCTCTATTTTGGTAAATAAACTGCATCCAACCATTAAATTTAACCTTTACAGTTAATACTGTATTGTCATTCAGTTGTTTTCACTTGTGTCAGACTCTTTATGACTCCATTTGGGGTTTTTGGGCATAGATCCCGGAATGGTTTACCATTTCCTTCTCCAGCTTATTTGACAGATGAGGAAACTGAGGCAAATGGGGTTAAGTGAACTGTCCAGGGTCACACAGCTAATAAGTATCTAAGGCCAAATTTGAAGTCAGAAATATGAGTCTTCTTTCCTCTGTGACAACTAGGTGTCCTGATGTTATCTAACGTTAACATTAGTCAACACTTATTAAAAGAACTATTTAAATATGAAATGGTGTCTTTTCTTTTAACTCTTCTCTGACTAGCTGCATCCCCCTAAGGATCCTCTTTCCTTTGCCAAGATTATTTTTGGCAAGATCATAAAGCACTCCCAGTCCCTTCGCTTTCCATTATTTCCCATATCATTGACTTCTCTTGTTTCTCCCAGATTCAAGATTCTTGTCCTTTTTCCTCTTACCTAACCACTCCATTTGTATCATAGAAAAATATTTGATTTTTTTTGGTTGGGTTTTTTTTTAATTCCTCACCTTCTGTATCAGACTCAAAACAAGTCTAGATTCCAAGGCAGAAGAGCAGTAAAGGCTAGGCAACTGGAGTTGAATGACTTGCCCAGTCATAAAGCTAGGAAGTAACTAAGGATAAATTTGAACCCAAATTCTCCCCACTCTGAGCTTGGCTTCCTATCAACTGAGCCACCCCTAAGAAGGCTTTATTTACAATCATGAATCTTGAATTTGTGTCCTATCTTCACCACATGCTAATTATACAACTATGGACATTTCATTTAACCTATCTCAGCTTCAGGTTCATCTTTATGTAGAGGGTCGATTCTTTTTTTTAAGTATTGAGGGACTTGGCACATGTATGCACACTATCAGATTGCTAATATGGTGTCATCAATGTGGAAAGAAGCAAGAGTATTTCTTCCAGGAATCTTGTGAGGAATGAAACTTGCCTTTTCCCATTGGCTGCAAAGACAGAACTATTGATATCTTCAGAATGGTCTGTTAGCACTGGAAAAAATCTTTTTGCTACATTGCATTTAGGGAAGTGAGGTCACCTCTTCATGGCCACAGAGACCTTGTAGGATGGGGAGAAGAGCCATAAAACCTCTTTATTGACTCCTCTTCCCCTAAAAAAATGCCACATGGCCCTTGAGAAATAGATCTGGTCCTGGACCTGTTTGTTTGTTTGTTTGTTTGGGGGGAGGGGGGGTAAAGAGAAGAGAATATATAATTTGTGCTGAGAGTTTAAGCCACTAGGATGAGGAAGAAAGGCCAGTCCACCATTGAAACCCTATAAAGCAGAAATTTGGAAGACCAACCCAGCAGAAATTGGCAACAATGAAACTTTAAAATGAAATTTGTGAGACTAATTTTATGACAGAACTGAGACAGATTGTGAGCCTAATTCCCACAACCATCTTCCTCATGAACTTAATGAAAGAAGCACTATACCCCAATATTTTATAGGAAATATATGTATGTGTATATGTTCTTCCTATGCCCATGAAGTAAATAGGCTATAAAATATAAAGTGGTTAAGTGAACCTGAGGCACTAATCACTGAGCCCCTAAAAATGGGGAGAACACAACTGGTGGGGGGCCAAGCTAGTGGCAGAGAAAAAATACTCCTCCATTCTCTCAGCATCTAATAACCCTGATGAGGGATTGGGAGAAGGAAGGGATATTACAGACTTCGTCCAGAGAAATGGTCACCAATGTCAACAGTTAGCATAGCTGAACTGCTCTCTAGTACAAGTGACCTAATCTCACAGGATACATTTGGGATGCTTGTCCCTATGGAAAGCAGGTCTATAAAAAAGAGCAGCTAGGCCTGCTAGCAACTCTGAGTGCCTCATCTTTGAGGGACAGGTTTGATTTTTTGTCTTCTAACTTATTTTTTACTTATTTTATTTAACATTATTATTTATTATTTTGACTTCCTTTTTGCTTTCTTTTTACTTTTTTCTATTTGGGTTTTGGGGTATGGGTGCTTAGGACAGATTCTTGCAAACAAGAGACAGGAGCAAGCATTCTAAGTTCCTAATAGTTTCTCCTCACATGCCAAAAAGATCCCAAAAGATCAATGCTCTGAACCTTAAAGATCCAGGAAAGTGCAGTCCCAGGAGGTCATTACAAGAACTTATATGTGATAGGAGCTCTCGTGAATGTTAGGCTGGTTTGTTGTTGTTGTTGTTGTTGTTTTTCTTAACAAAGTATTGAAGAATTCTTTAAAAATAAATTTTAACCCTTCCCTTCTGTCTTAATTATCAAATCTAAAACAGAAGAGCAGCAAGGGCTAGGGAATTGGGACTGTGACTTTCCCAGGATCACACAGCTAGAAAGTATCTGAGGCCAGAAGTAAAACCAGGAATTCCCAACTTCAAGCCTGGCCCTCTATCCTCTGTGCTACTTAGCTGCCCCTGAGGTAATTATTTAAGCTTTAATTGGCTCAAGGGAGTAAGAGTTCACATTATTGATGGCCCTTCCTCCTCTCCTGAATAAAAAGCAGCTACAAGGTGCTAGAGGGAATCTCACATGGTCGACTGGTGGATCTCAGCCAGAACCTCCCTGAACCAAAACAACTTGTTCTCAATGTCTATCTTTATAAATATCTTTCTCCCTTTGCTACGTCTTGAATGACTGATAAGAATCTCATTTTGTTCAACCTAAACGAGCAGGGTACTGACCTGAGTCAAGCCTGTCTCAGACACCACAAGGAAAACTCACAGTGAAATCAATAAAAGCTGACCACCATTCCTAAAAGGGTAGCATGGAGAAGAACTTGGCCCTAGCACAAAGACTCAATTCAGGAACCATAGCTAAAAAAATTAGTTACTAGAATATTATGTCTAAAAATATCATAAATGTAAATCCATAACAACTTCATGTAGAGATTCAAAGTAGAAAAATTAGTTTTATATTAAAACTACATGAATACATAGGATAAATGGAGCAAGAAATAAAATAAAATAAAAGCTCTTCAGGGAAGAATTGAAATCAGGTAATCAACTGGGACTCAGTGGCACAGTGGAGAGAGTTCTGGGTCTTGGGTCAGGAAGACCTAAATACATATCTGGCCTAAGACACTTACTAGCTGTGTAATTGGGCAAGATACCTGTTTGCCTCAGTATCCTTATCTGTAAATGACCTGGAGCTGGAAAACCACTCTAATGCCTTAACCAAGACAACCCCCAAATGTGGTCATGAAGAGTAGGACACAACTGAAGTGATTGAACAGCAACAAAATCAACTTGGGAGATACATTGGTAACAACCTGAGAAATTAATTACTTGACAGTTAAAATAGAACAAACAGAAATCCGTGATTCCATGAGACAATAAAAAAGATTAGAACAAATCTAGAAATTAGGAAAAATAGAAAAATAAGATTGGATATCAAAAACAATAAGGTGGAAAACTTTGCCATGCCAATGTAAATCTAAACAAGGGGAAAGAGGAATGGACATTTAATTAAATAGAGGACATTAAATTTTAATTAAAATATCAGAGCTGAAGAGAAACTTTTAAATACAAGCAAGAGATCATAGAATCCTAAAAAAAGTAATTTCATTTGAGCAATTGTAAAGACCTGTGTGATGGATGTAGCACTAGCATTATAATGAGAAAAGAAGAAATATTCCTAACATTTTCAAAGGGTATTCAATAAGTTGAATAAGAAAAACAGAAGTCTTGAGAAGAAAGGAGAGCTTGATTCTTGTCTGAAGGTCTGAAGATTGTGAAAAAGAAAGCAATATTAAAAGAGGAATATACTAGGGGAAACCAAAGCAGCTAGATAGCTCAGTAGATACAGCACAAGGCTCTTTAAATGGCAGAGAGACCCAAGTTCAAATCTGACCTTAGATAGTTCCTAGCTGTGTGACCCTGAGCAAGGCACTTAATCTCTGATTACCTTAATTCCCTGAAAAAGGAAATGCCAAGCCACTCCAATATCTTTGCCAAGAAAACCCCATGGACAGTATTAATATGCTATAGTCCACAGAGTCACAAAGAGGCAGACATGACTGAATAACTAAATAACAAAAACAACTAGATAAAAACAGAAAAGAAGAGGGGATGAAATTTGCTACTTCTTATAAATGAGGTGTGTAAGAAGAACATGAAACCCAAAGGAAAGGAAGGAGAGAACATTAGAGGAAACTGACACTTTTCTGAAACAGATAAAGGAAGGTTCAATACACAGTTTGGTATAGAAATGCTTTGGACTCAACATAGAAACAAATGGAGGTAGGGGTGGAGTAATGGATATTGGGGTAAAAAGGAAGATAATACTGGAGAGGGAATAATCACAAGGAGAAAAAAACTAATGAACTTCCTGATCCTATATTTTCTTGAGAAAATAGAGACAGGGATGAGGGGTGGGGGAGCAGTGGAGCTAGAATCTAAGGGCCTTCTCTTAGATAATTGAACAATGATTGAACAATATGTGACATAAATAAAATAGAATATCTCTGAGTCATTAGAAATGGTAGAAAATACAATTTCCAAGAATCTTGAGCAGTATAAAGTGACACAAAGGGAAAAGAGTAGGACCAGTTTATTCAAGGAAGAAAAACAACACTGAAAAAAAAAGCTACTTCAACAGACTTTTACCTCTCCTCAAAGCAATAACCAACCTTGTTTTCCAGAAGACTTATGATAGAGAATGCTATTTGCCTCCCAATGTGAAGTAATGGGTATAAACAGAGACAGATATTTTTTGACCTAGCCACTACATGGGTAAGGTATTGAACCACAAGTAAGGAAGACTTTATTTCTATTTTTTATTATTGAGTTTTTCTTTTTTCCAGATTATACATCAATACAATTTTCAATAATCATTTTCTGACATTTTGAGATCCATGTCCTCTCCCTCCTTCCTATCCCTCCCCCTTCTCCAAGATGGCAGGTAATATGATATAGATTGTACATTACTATTATACAACACCCTATGTCCTGTTCATCATGTCATGAAAGAAGACACATATCACTTACATTAGAGAAAAATTCATGGAGGAAATAAAGTGAAGAATGGCATGCTTCAATGTGCATTCAGACTCCAACATTTCCTTCTATAGCAGTGGAAAGGCTTTTTCTTCATGGGTCCCTTGGAGTTGTCCTGGATCCTTTCATTGCTGATAATAAAGTCATTCTCAGTTGATCATTATGCATTATTGCTGTTACTACACACAACAGTCTCCTGGATCTGTTCACTGCATCATTTCAGGTAAGTCTTTCCGGGTTGATGTTATTTTTTTTGTCATCTTATTTGTCATCTTAGGCACAATAATATTCCATTTCAATCATATACTACAGCTTGTCCAAACATTCCCCAGTTGATGGACATCCCTTCTTTGCTACCACAAAAAAAAAAGCTGCTATAAATATCTTTGTTCAAGGAGGTCCTTTTGCCCTATTTTTGATCTTTGATCTTGATATTGCTGGGTTAAATAGTATGCACAGTTTGACGGCCCTTTGAGCATGGCTCCAAATTGCTCTCCAGAATGGCTATATCAGTTCACAAATTCCAACAACAGAGTATTAGTGTCCCAGTTTTTCTATATCCCTTACATTTAACATTTTTCTTTTTTGTCATATTAGCCAGTCTGATAGGCATAAGGTAGCACCTCATAGTTGTTTTAATCTACATTTTTCTAATTGACAGTTATTTGGAGCAGTTTTTTCATGTGATGAGTTTTAATTTTCTTCATCTGAGAATTACCTATTTCTTTCCTTTAACTCAGTTCCCTATATGTTTGAGAAATGAGGCCTTTGTTAGAGATACTTACTATAAAACTTTTTATCATAGTTTATTGTTTCCTCTCTAACCTTGGTTGCATTGGATTTTTTGTGAAAAACCTTTTTAATGTAATGTAATCAAAGTTATGCTTTACATCTTGTATTGTTCTCTGTCTCCTTTGGACCTAAATTCTTTCCTTATCCATAGATCTGATAAGTAAACTATTCTAAGCTCCTCTGATTTGTTTATGGTTTCACCCTTTATTTCTAAATCTATTTAGATTTAGATGTATCTATTTTGACTTTACTTTGGTATGTAGTGTGAAGTGTTGGTCGATGCCTAGTTTCTGTCATTTTGTTTTTTAATTTTACCAGCAGTTTTTGTTGAATAGTAAGTCCTTGTTCCAAAAGCTTGGGTCTTTGGATTTGCCAAATACTACGTTACTATGATCGTTTACTACTGTATACTAAGAGCTTAATCTAATCCACTGATCTACTACTCTGCTTCTTAACCAGTACCAGATTATTGTAGTGGTTGCCATTTTGTAATACAGTTTGAACCTCAGTTCAGCTAAGTCACTCCTTCATAAATTTTTCCATTAATTCTCTTAACATTCCTGGCCCTTTGTTCTTCCAGATGAATTTTATTATTTTTTCTAGCTCTGTGAAATAATTTTGGAGTAGTTTGATTGGTATGGCTCTGAATAGGTAAAATGTCATTTTTTTATACTGGCTCAGCTTATCCATGAGCAATTAATATTTTTTTAATTATTTAGATCTAACTTTATATTAAAAAGTGTTTTGTAGTTGTGACCACATAGTTCCTGGCTTTGTCTTGGCAAGTGGACTTTCAATATTTTATATTATCTACAGTTATGTGAAGTAAGATTTCTCTTTCTATCTCTTGCTATTGGACTTTATTAGCTGTATAGAGAAACACTAATGGTTTGTGTGAGTTTATTTTAAAGCCTGCAATTTTGCTAAAGTTGCTAATTTTTTCAGTAAGCTTTATGGTTGATTCTCTAGGATTCTCTAAGTTTACCATAATCTCATCTGCCAAGAGTGATAGTTTTATTTCCTCATTGCCTATTTCTTCCTTCTTCCTGAATTGCTATAGCTAGCATTTCTAGTACAATATTGAATAGAAGTGGTGATAATAGGGATGGAATACCTGAGCTGTGGGTCCTTGGATTAATCATTTAACTTTCTTTAGCTTCAGTTTCCTCATCTATAAAATGGAATTAACAGTACTTCCCTCCCAGGGCTATTGGGAACATTGAGATAATATTTGTAAAAGAGCTTAATAGAGTACTTGGCAGACAGTGGGCACTATGTAAATATTTATTCCTTTTGATTCCTCTTCCCTAATCTAGCTATCTGTATTTCTGAAAAGATACATATGAACATCACAGATTCCAGACTTTCTAGAGCAGTCCAAAGTTCAAGAAAAGTATATTCTAACAATGTTATTCAAAGACTATACCTTTTCTTTTCTTTTCTTTTCTTTTTTTCAGAAAAGGGAGCCCAATTTGCAGTTGTTGGATTCAAAGCTCTTCCTTAAAGTGACCTGAAATTTACCTTCTTATTTACACTAGTTCTTCTCTCTAGAGCCAAACTAAATAAGTAGCATTTAGAATAAATATAATCCCTTTTCTAGAGGACAACCCTTCAAATGTTTAAAGAGAAATTAAGTCCTTCTTAGACATTCTCTTCTCTATGTTTAATAACCTTAGTTTCTTCCCTCAGCCACTTTTTGGATCAGCCTGGTTTCAAGTCTAAGCCATTCTATTAGGTATAATCAATCAATAAATATTTATTAGGTGCTTACTGTATGTCAGACTTTTGCTAAATTCTGGGGATACAAAAAGAAGAAATGAGGGAGACAACATGCAAACAATTATATGCAAAGTAAGCCAGAAATATAATAAATAGTAAATAATTGACAGAAGGAAGGCACTAGAATTATGAGGGGTTGGGAATACTTTCCATTCTAAAAAATGAGATTTTAATTGAGAATTAAAGGAAACCAGGGTCAGTACATAGAACAGTGGAAGGAGAGCATCCCTGGTATGAGGGACAACCAGAGAAAAATGCTCAGAATGAGAGATGGAGTGTCTTGTTTGTGGAGCAGTAAGGAGGCCAGTGTCACTGAATAAAAAAATAGACATCCAGAAGTAAGGTATAAAAATACTGGAAAAGTAGGGGGAACTGGTTAAGAAGGGCTTTGAATGCCAAATAGCATTCTTTATTTAATTCTGGAGGCAAAAGGAAGTTACTAGAGTTTATCCAGCAGGGAATTGATGTGATCAGACCTATATTTTAGGAAAATCTCTTTAGTGACTGAATGGAGATTGGATTAGAGTAGAAAGAAACTTGAGATAAGCAGACCCACCACCAGATATTATTATAATAATCAGGTATGAGATGATAAGGGCCTGAACCAGAGCAGAGGCAAGGTCAAAGGAGAAAAGGAAGTGTATTGGCATGATATTGCAAAGGTCAAATCAGCAGGCCTTCGCAACAGGTTGGATAAAAGGGGTGTGATACAGAGAGAGGAATCCCCTTGGAATAATTTGTTATTTCCAATCTCAGCACATTATTAATCTAGGCAAGATCTAGTTACTTTCTTTTGACGATATTCCAGATCCTCAACGTCTTTTTCTAAAATGTGGTGCCCAGCATCAGACACTGCCCTCCAGATGAGATCTGGCCATGGAAGAATATTATGGAACGAAAGATGTCCTTCATTCAGACCCCTATACTTCTATTAACTAATTCACTCCATGTCTTAACAAGGACAGTGTGACCTAGGGGGTAAAGGGAAGGCAGAAGGAACTTTGTCTCAATGTGAGTACCCGACGATAGGAAATTTGCTCAAATGAGAAATCAAGTCTTCCTCCATTCCCACTTCTATTTATTAAATGAATCAGTTAAAGGTGGAGCCAAGTAGTAAATTAAGACAAGTCTCTGATAGAGCAAAGCCAATGAGACTAGTGGAGAGTGGGCTTCTGCTGGAGCAGCATTTGGCCTTTCTCCAAGGTTTACTTGGGTGATGTAGAAAAGGAAAGAGAGGCAGTAATTGGGGAGCCTGAAATTCTAGCCTAACCTGGAGGACTAAGAGTAGTCCAGTAAGCAACCTTTTTTTTTTTTATTATTGCTCATATTGGTGGTGGTCCTTCTAGCACCACCAAATAGCAAAGCTCTTAGGCTGGGCTGAGAGTGCAGACAAAGAAATTATGTCAATCCAGAAGTGAGGGGGGGATGTGGAGAAGGAAGGCATAAAGTAGGGAAGGAAAAGGAGACAGAACTTTAGTGCCTGATGATATATTTTGTCTTCCAGGGGATGCTTCTGTCTCCTGGTCCTGACTTTTTCATCCACTAGAGAGGGATGTGAGAAGTAGAGGAGACAGAACAAGAGGATAGGGTTGAAAGTGATTTGGAAACCAGGAAAAACGAACTGATGTGAAATGAAAGGAGCCAGAACACTGTATACATTAGCAGAAATATTGTACAATAATCAGTGGTGAAGCACTAAACTAACTAAACAAAACAAGGTTCCAAGATAACACCAAGGAACTCATGATGAAAAATGCTATCCACAGACAAAGAAAGAACTGTTGGAGTCTGTCTGCAAATCAAAGCACTTCATTTTTCACTTTAAAAAGAAAGAAAAAGAAAAGAAAGTGACTTCAACCAGCTAGTGGTAGATAAGAGTGGTACCCCAGGGACAAAGGAAATGCTTCACTAGCCCTAGGAGTTCTCCACCATGACTACCTCACAGCAAGTCAGCCTTAGATAATGAGCGATTGAACTTCATTTGGATCAGGACAAAGGCAAGAGGCAGACCCTTAGCTCCAGCTGGAGAGATGGATATTCCTAAGGAAACCTCTGTTTTTTACCTCAGGGAATTTTTTTCTTCTCAAAAAGTTTTGTCCTCTCAAGCAGTTTGATCTTTCCTTTGGGAGAAGGGGGGAGGGGGGAGTGGAATGTTAGGGATAGGAAGTGACTGAAAAGTCTGAGGAGCTAACTCCTAGATCAGCTGCTTACATTGAATCATGGGAACTGGGGGGGTTTCAACTGCTTTAGAAGGACCAATGACCCCTCCTACAACTCTGAGAGAGGTAAAACTTCAACAACTAGCTAAAAAAGTAGAATATAAAAAGTAGTAGAAAAGTTGTATATAGAAACAGGAAAACTGTGCTGTAGTCCTTGCCCTAACATTAACTCAGGGTGTCTGTTTCTTCCTCTGGAAAATAAAGATTTTGGATAAGTCTCTAAGGACTCTTCTAGTTCTGAGAGTTTGAGTTTATGAGAGTTGAGATTCCATTGGTTCCACCTCAACTCAGCCTCAATTTCAGCAAAAGTTGTTTGAGTCTCATTTTCAGTTCCCTGGGCTTCCTATTCCTCCCTTGTATAATGAAGAGGTTGAACTAGATCATCTCTAAGGTACCTCCCACCTCTAACATGATTCCTTGAGGATTTGTGCAGCAGGTTTAGCTCAATGCCCATTTGCAAGCCCTCTCAAGAAAAGCATCACAGTATGGGTTACCATCCCATCCCTATCCCAAGTAATCAAATTTATTGGATACCAACTTGGAAGAAACGACTGACTTTAGCACCTAGTTATCAAAAATAATTAGGTGAAATAGGAAGCTACCCAGTAGCCTGCTGGGGAAAAGGGAAACTAGTGGTCTTCCCCACGCCAGACTATCAATATCCCAGGATCTCTGCCTCTTCCCACTGAACTTTGGCTATCCTTTACCTTAACTAAGGGTGTTTTAACTTCCTGACACTCTCCCCAGGAGACGGTTTGTGTTCACTGACACAAGTCACTTAGTTACAGCTCTACATTAACTTTGTGGTTGCTACACATCTATTCAGACCTTACATCCAATAGACCAGGAGCAAAGTTACAACAAAAATCAATTCTCTGCCAGGCAACTGAAACTTAATAGACCCTGGATTATTTGAGCCACTATGGACTGTTGATAATTCCAAAGAAAACTGAGTCTACATACCCACCTATATAATAAACATACATAGCAAATACATAGTAATGTACTTATATCATCAATAAAGATCTCAATGTATTACCCATTCTTTTTTAATTTTAATTTTTTAATTTTATTTGGTCAATTTCAAATATTATTCCTTCGTTATAAAAATCATATTCTATTCCTCCCTCCCCTCCCCCTATCCTTCCCATTGCCGACACAAAATTCCACTGGGTACTACATGTGTCTTTGATCAGAAACTATTTCCATGCTGTTGATGTTTGCACTAGGATGTTCATTTAGTGTCTATATCCCCAATCATATCCCCCTCAACCCATGTAATCAAGCAGTTGTTTTTCTTCTGTGTTTCTACTCCCACAGCTTTTCCTCTGAATGTGGATAGTGTTCTTTCTTGTAAATCCCTCCAAGTTGTTCAGGATCACTGCATTGTCACTAATGGAGAAGTCCATTACATTCGATTGTACCACAGTGTATCAGTCTCTGTGTACAATATTCAGGTTCTGCTCCTTTCACTCTGCATCACTTCCTGGAGGTTGTTCCAGTTCCCATGGAATTCCTCCACTTTGTCATTCCTTTGAGCACAATAGTATTCCATCACCAACATATACCACAATTTGTTCAGCCATTTCCCAATTGAAGGGCATCCCCTCATTTTCCAATTTTTTGCCACCACAAAGACCACAGCTATGAATATTCTTGTACAAGTCTTTTCCCTTATTATCTCTTTGGGGTACAAACCCAGCAGTGCTATGACTGGATCAAAGGGCAGACAGTCTTTTATCACCCTTTGAGTATAGTTCCAAATTGCCCTCCAGAATGGTGGGATCAATTCACAACTCCACCAGCAATGAATTAATGTCCTGACTTTGACACATCCCCTCCAGCATTGATTACTTTCCATTGCTGTCATGTTAGCCAATCTGCTAGGTGTAAGGTGATAACTCAAAGTTGTTTTGATTTGCATCTCTAATTATAAGAGATTTAGAACACTTTTTCATGTGCTTATTAATAGTTTTAATTTCTTTGACTGCTATTCATGTCCCTTGCCCATTTTTCAATTGGAAAATGGCTTGATTTTTTGTACAACTGGTTTAGCTCTTTATAAATTTGAGTAATTAGACCTTCTTTGTCAGAGGTTTTTGTTATGAAGGGTGTTTTCCAATTTGTTACTTCCCTTCTAATTTTGGTTACATTGGTTTTGTTTGTACAAAACCTTTTTAATTTGATGTAATCAAAATTATTCATTTTACATTTTGTGACTTTTTTGGTCTTGCTTGGTTTTAAAATCTTTCCTTTCCCAAAGGTCTGACATGTATACTATTCTGTGTTCACATACTTTACTTATAGTTTCCTTCTTTATGTTCAAGTCTTTCACCCATTCTGAGTCTATCTTGGTGTAGGGTGTTGTTGAGCTGTTTCAAAAGTGTGTGGTTGAGCTGTTTCAGTCATGTCTGACTTTTTGTGATCCATTTCAGGGTTTTCTATGCAGAGATTATTCTGGAGCAGTTCAACATTTCCCTCTCCAGCTCATATGATAGATGAGGAACTAAGAGAAAAGGAAATAGGGTTAATTGACTTGTCCAGGGTTGCACAGTCTGAGTAAATGTCTGAGGCTAGATTTGAACTCAAATATGAGTCTTCCTGCTTCCAGGCCCAGCACTCTGTCTACTGTGCCACCTAAGTGTAAAGGGAGGCATCATTTAAAGGACTCAGAGAGGGAGAATCCACTCATTCCCTCCCAAGCCAACCCATTCTACTTTGCAATCATTCCAGTGATTTGGGAGAATTCCCTGACATTTACCTGTGATCTGAACCTTTGCCTTAATAATAGGTAACATTTATATAGTGCTTTAATGTTTCAGAAGCATTTTATATATGTTATCATACCACATATACAATCCAAAGAGATGATGACATAAATATACAGGTGATAATTTGAGTCACAATGACACCTTATTAAGTCTAATTTCATGGGCAGATTAATAAATATAAAGTATGATCTACACAAACTTAAATCTCTTTTTTGTTTTGGGGGGTTGTATTTATTAATAGAATTTATTTTCAAATGTCTCAGCCCCTCCCTTCCCTGCATCATAGATGGTATCAACTGTCAAACAGATTACATATATATGTATATATTATGTCTTTCATGTTTCCATTTTTCAGTTCATCCACTATTAAGGTGACATTCACAAGTTATTCTTGAAGTATTAAGTCTATAGGTATATTTAACATTCTCGTGTTTCTAATCATTTTGCTATTTATTACCTCATATAGTTCTTTCCAAGTTTTTTTAATTAACCTGCTCATTTCTTATGGCACAGTAATATTCCATCATAATCATATGCCACAATTTGTTTAGCCATTCCCAAACTGATTATGAATAGATAGCTGCTCAATTTCCAGTTCTTTGCCACTACAGAAAGAGCTTCCTTAAATATATTCGAACATACAGGTTCTTTTCCTTTTTTCTTATATCTCCTTGAGAAACAAATTCAGCAATGATACTGCTGAATCTAAAAGTATATACAGTTTTCTAATTCTGTGGCTGTAATTCCAAATTGCTCTCCAAAATGGTTGTTTCAGTTCACAGTTCCACCTACACTATATTAATGTCCCCTCCTTTTGTCATTTTAGCCAATCTGATGGGTATGAGATATCTCAGAATTGTTTTGATTTGCATTTCTCTAATCAGTAGTGATTTGTCCTGTTTTTTACATATGCATATATATGGCTTTGATTTCTTCATTTGGATATTGTCTATTCATATCTTTTGTCCATTTATCAATTGGAGGATAGAGCTTATACTTACAACGTTTGACAAAGTTCTCAACATATCTTAGACATGAGACTTCTCACCAAGAGGCTCTTTATAAGTTTTTTCCCCAATTTTCTGCTTTCCTTCTAATCTTGGCAATATTTGTTTAATTTGTACAAAACTTTTCAATTTAATGTACTTGAAATTATCCATTTTACATCTCATAATGCTCTCCATCTCTTCTTGACTCATAAATTTCTCTCCTGTTCATAAATATGATAGGCAATATGCTCTCTGTTCCACTTTTGTTATGATACTTTCTTTTATGTATAGATCATGAATCTATTTTGATGTTATCTTACTGAATAGTGTAAGATATTGGTTTATACCTAGTTTCTGCCAAAACATTTTTTGGTTGCCCTAGAAATTTTTACCAAATAGTGATATCTTATCCCAAAAACCTAGATCTATGCTTTTGTCAAATACAAAGTTATTATAATCTTTTACTATTGCTTGATGTATGTCTGTCCTGTTCTACTCACCTATCTTTCTGTTACATAGCTAGGACCAGATAGTTTTGATAATTTCTGCTTTATAATATAATTTAAAATCTGATGCTGTTAAACTTTCTTCCTTTAAAGTTTTTTAATAATGCTTTTGGTATTCGATCTTTTTTTCTTCCAAATGAAATTCATTATTTTTTCTAGCTTGATAAGATAATTTTGGGGGTAATTTTAGTGGGATGAACTTGAATAAGGTTCTACCTATCCATGAACAATTAATATTTCTCCAATTATTTATATCTGACATTATTTGTGTAAAAAGCATTTATAATTATGTTCATGTAGTTTCTGGATTTTTTTTTTTTTGGCAGGTGTATTCCCAAGTATTTCTATGTGTGGATATTGACCTTAAATTTCAAAAGCAACATTTACTCCCCAAAACCCCCAACATAACACAATAAAATACATATATTTCCTTGAAGATATGACCTAGAATACATTTTGTAAGAATACTATGTCTGAAGTACCACTTTATACTCATCAGATTGGTTAAGACAACAGAAAATTAAAATGATGAGTTCTGGAGGAGATGTAGGGAAACAAACATTAATAATTTTGGTGTAGCAATGAACTAGTCCAACAATTCTAGAGAGCAATTTTAAACTATGCTCAAACATCTATAAAACTGTTTATACCCTTTGATCTAGTAATACCACTATTAGGACTGTATACCAAAGAGATTAAAGGAAAAGGGAAAGGAACCATGTGTGCAAAAATATTGACAGCACCTCTTTTTGTGGTGGCAACAATTGGAAATTGAAGAGATGCCCATCAATTGGAGAATGACTGAACTAAGTATGGTACATGAATGTGATAGAATACTATTGTGCTATAAGAAATGATAAAAAAGATTAAGTATTGCAAAGTGAAATGAGCAGAACTATGAGAACATTGTACAGAGTAACAGCAATAGAGTATGATGATCAACTGTGAATGACTTAACTATTATCAGTAAAGCAAGGATTCAAATTCCAAGTCATCCATGACAAAAAAGGCTATTCACTGAATAGAAGGAACTAATGAAGTCTGAAAGTAAATTGAAGCATGTCATTCTCTACTTTATTTCCTCCATGATTTTTTCTCTAGTATAAGAGATATGTATCTTCTTTCACAACATGAACATGAAAATATATATTTTCTGATAACACATATAATCAATATCATATTACCTGCTAGCTTGAAGAAGTGGGAAAGATGGGAGAGAGGGAAAGAACATGAATCTCAAAATGCCAGAAAACAATTACTGAAAATTGTACTAACATGGAATCTGGCAGGAGGGTGGAGATTAAAAACTTGAAAAGAAAAAGAAAATGAAGGAGGAACAATAATCCAGGAGGTGGTCTTCAAGAATAGCTTCAGCCAACAGATGGGTCAGTCCACTAGGGATGACTCTCTCTGAACCTGGCTATGCTACTTTTTGGAGGATGGTCAATCTCAGCCCATCCCAAGTGGCACAATAAGCCTTTTCAACTTTATAGGTTCTGCCTGGCCTGATGATCCACTGGCATAGTCTTTGAAAAGGGTGCCATGATGAGGTAGATATAGGTTCAGGACCTGAGTGAAGGAACATGACTTCTACAGAAACCATTCCTTTTTTTTTTTAGCTTTTTAAATTTATTTGTTTGTTACATTAAAATCCCCACCTCCCTGCACAAGAGAAGGCATCATTTGGCAAAAAGATGTGTGTGTATGTGTATTGGCTGGGGGGCGGGGGGAGGGGGGGAGAAGGGAGAGATAGACAGACAGACAGACGGCAAAAAAAGACAGAGACAGATGGCGAAAAGAATAGTTTCAGGAAATCTGGGAAGGAGAATCAGGAGAACAATTTACACAGTAACAATAATATTGTAAAGTTAATCAACTATGACAGACTTAGTAACTCTGATTAATACAATGATCCACCACAATTCCAAAAGATTCATGATGAAAAATGCTATCCACCTCCAGAGAGAAACCTGATGGACTCAAAAAGTGTAGATTGAACTATATTTTTTCTTTTTTTTTTCCAGAACATGACTAATGAGGAAATGCTTTGCATGACTTCATTTGTATAATGGATATTATAATTCTTGCTTTCTCAGTGGGTAAACAGGGATAAAAGAAAGGAGAGAATTTGAAGCTGAAAATGAAAACAAAATTTATGTCTGTCATTTTTTTTTAAATAGAGAGACTAGAAAGAAGGCCTGAGAAACACTGATATAGAGAACAGTTCTGAAGACTACTGGCTGGATTTGTTATATGTTTTTAAAATAACACAAGCTGTGCATAATAGAGATATGTGATTGAATGTACTATGTTCTTTTTCTGTTCTACTATGCATATAGATATGCTCATTTGGTTAAGTGTTTCTTAAGTTCAGGATGAAAATAAATATACTTAAAAGAATTACTTTGCCTGGTTATTTCCAATTGGGTATTGTCACATAATGTCTATTCAATTATTGCACCTGAAAATATAGTTTCCTCTCTAAATAGTTAAATTGTTGCCTTTGGTGTTTGACACAAGCAGCTACTGACCTGGATTGTTAGTCTCAAATTCATATAATACATATTAAATCAAGATCATAACATGAGAGTTATCACCAACAGAGAAAGTCACATTACTGTTACATTTTCACTCTTGCATCTCTTTAACATTAATGTTAATATTAGAAACTGGTTATGCCGGTAAAGCATGGCTTATGGAAAACTACCCCCAAGAAGGTCTGGGGTGGGGGGAGGGAGGGAGAGAGGGAGGAACAGAGGGAGGGAGAGAAAGAAAGAGAGAAGGGAGAGAAGGGGGAAGGAGGGAGGGAGGAGCAGAGGGAAGGAGAGGGAGAGAAAGAGAGACAGAAAGAGAGAGAGAGAGAGAGAGAGACAGAGAGAGAGACAGAGAGAGAGAGAGAGAGAGAGAGAGAGAGAGAGAGAGAGAGAGAGAGAGAGAGAGAGAGAGAGAGAGAATGTAGCTACACAAATTAAAGGCTATATTACTTTTGCTTTCTGTTGCTCTTCTGACTTGACCCCCTTGTCTTGGCTCCCTAACAAAACCGTTAGGGTGGACATCAATGGGGATTTCATAGAGGACTCTTTTCTTAACTGCTAACAAAGCCTTAGCAAATGTGTTTCTCTCTTACCCACAGTAATGGTCTGTGTCTTTCAAAGAGGAAGTAAACTGGGAACAATCTCCATTTTAGTAGGGACAGCATTCCAAACCTCTTCCATTAAAATGCTAAGACATTGTCGACTCATACAATTCTGAGAAATCATTGGGTTGGGGGGATGTTTCCAGAAAGCCTGGCATCCTCCTCATTTTCATGGCTGATTTAAGTTCTTCCCTTTCCAAGTATATTCAATTAAAGGCAGCCGTTGACTCCCTCTCTCTCTGTGCCAAACTCCTAACTTGAATGATGAATGGGACAAAGTCTTTTCCTTTCCAAAGTTGGTGCTCTGGCCAATAAACCCCTGAACTCTGCCTCTGTAAATGTCTCCTTCCAAAATGTAGACTTCTAAGTTTTAGCACACATTAAGCTGACCCCTGGAACACAAACTACCAAAAGACATAATGAGTTAGGACAACAGTTCTCAAACTTCATGTGGGCGTAGAAACTTTTGCGAAAACAAAACATCAGAATTGTATTTACATCCTTTTGGGAGTTTTTTCTTACATTAGGTGGTTTTTAGATTCTTTTAAAATATTGATTACTATCAGCATGAACATGGAATAGATTTCTCAACATTCCTTTTTTAAAACCCTTACTTTCCATCTCAGAATCAATATTATGTAATAGTACTTAGACAGAAGAGTGGAAAATCTAGGCAATCGGAGTTAAGTGACTTGCCCAGGGTCACTTCTGTCTGTAGGCTCAGCATGTCTATAATGATATAATTTCATCATCAGTGACAGTGTTGAAGCACCCTATTTGGATTCAGATTTTCTCTTAGCAATTCCATATAGCTCCCCAACACAAATGTATAATGGGGGGGGGGACTACTGGATTTGGAATCAGAGGACTAGGGGAGAAATCTCACCTCTTTTACTACTTGGGTGACCTTAGACAAATCACCAATACTCACTGAATAAATGGATGGGGAGGGATAGATGGTTTCAAAGGCCTTTCAGATCTATATTTATAATTCCCTATGATATAGACCCTATGATATAGAGAAAGTTTTTTTAAAAAAGTATTTGTTATAAAGAAGATAGGAGGAGAAAATTGAGGTCAAGTACACAGACCCAAAAAAATCATTGAAAAGCACACACTATTGAAAGCATTGAGGGATTGATTTTACAAGGTACCTGAGGGAATGAATGATACCCATGGAATAGAAATAATCTTGAACAATACTATTCTCCAAAAAGGCTGTTGAAAGGACTTCTGATCCCACCTTTTTCACTTATGATTTGTGTGAATTTGAACAAGTTATTTGACTAACCTGGGTTTCAGTTTCCTCACTTATAGAATAAAGGAGTTAGAATAGATGAGTTCTAATGTTTCTTCCAATCCTAAATATATAATCCTATGATCCAAACATTATAGTGACTATTTGTGCTGGTTCCTTAGGAAATGGTAAAAATATAAATCAGTGTCTATAATTCACTTTTCATTTTCCAGGGGTATTAGCCAATTTAATATTAATTATTTTAATATGGCATTTTTAACTACATGGTATATTGTCTCATTTTCCCCTTTTTTTCTTCACTTTCAATCAAACTAACTGATGATTTAACTATATATAACAGATTCAGAAATGGCTCAATACTAGTAACAAAGATCCCTAGCTAAGATATAGTCAATTTCATTTTTTCTGAAGTTATTTAGTCTACCCAGGTATAGTCCCATCTAAGACATATACTAGCCCTTGACCTCATTTAAAAAAATTTTTTTATGACCCTTACCTTCCTTCCATCTTAGAATCAATATTGTATATTGGTTCTAAGGTAAAAAAGTGATAAGGGCTAGGCAATGGGGGTCAAGTAAAAAAGTGATAAGGGCTAGGCAATGGGGGTCAAGTAAAAAAGTGATAAGGGCTAGGCAATGGGGGTCAAGTGACTTACCCTGGGTCACATTGCTAAGAAGTGTCTGAGGCCAAATTTGAACCCAGGACCTCCCATCTCTGGGCCTGGCTCTCAATCCACTGAGCCACCCAGCTGCCCCTGACCTCATTTTTTTTACTGTACTTCCTTATTCAGACATTTACAGTGAAGTGTCCAAGTATTAAGATATCTACTGCTTTTCTTGGAAAGATCTTGTCATATTCTTCATATAATTTCTCTACCTTATTTCCTTAATAATAAGTATCTGTGAATATGCTTCAATTATTCAACTTTCTTCAAATGCTATTAATGAGTGCCAAATTGTGAAATAACAAAATGTTTCATAAAATTATGTTTATTATTGCCTTTGAACAATTAAGAAAACCACCTCTGCCAACCCCTTGATTTGCCTCTGCAAGAACCTATAAGCCATTCTTCCTTTTAGACACCATTTCCTTTTGTCTTTAAGCTGAACTTTAGAAAAAATGCTGCCCATCATCTCCAGCCCCACCAAGTATGTGGTCTGCAGGTATTTCCCATGACCTTTGTATAGTTCTTTGGGAACCCTAGTTTCCATAGCCACCTGAGGTCAGGAAATGCTGGTGCCTACCTAAGCACATTAGAAATGAAAACAATATCAAGAAGCACAAAACACTCAATATATAATTAGCAATGAGAGAAATATTCCCAAGAAATATGTCACAGTGTGATAGATTTCCATTTTGTTCCTAAAAGTTTTCATTATGAATTTGTACTGTTCAAAAGCCTTCAGAACTTGAAAGAAGAGATAATTACCAACAAAATTTATAACTAAAAAACTTTAGCCTTAGCTCTATTGAATAAGGAATTAAAATGTACTTCTTGGGAGATAACATTTTAAGTGGTAGATAATTAAAATTGGGAAGCAATCATTTGAACACATGATCTATATAGACAGAAATACTGAACATGTGATTTCATTGATATAGGGAACTCCTGGATGAGTAAACTGCTCTACCAATAAAGATCAGCATACTCTTTGCAATTGTCCCTTCCTGGTTGTGCTTCTAACTTCCCAGATTTCAACACTGTCACCTTCATTTCTTCCCTTCCTGTAATCGCTCCCCAACATTTTTTTTTGTCTATTGTGTTCTTCCATTAGAATGTAAGCTCCATGAAGGTGCTGTCTTCACTTTTATTTGCATCCCTAAGGCTTAGCATAATGTTTGGTACTTAATAACTGCTAAATAAGTACATATTACTTTTATCATGTAGTCTAAGCTATCTGCTTAGAGCAGCACTAAGTTGTGACTTGTCCAGCATTACACTGGCAGTATGTGTCAGTGGCAGAATTAAACCTAAATCATTCCTTCCAGGTCCAAAACCAGCTCTCTATCCACAATATCAGTGATGGCAAGCCCTTTAGAGACCAAATGCCCAAAATGCAACCCTCATGTTGCATGTGAAGCCCCCACCTTACCCCAGACAGGGGAGGGAGGAAGGGCTCCCCTTGGGCTTCCTGACAGAGGGACAGGTGATGAGAGAAATGTCCTCAGCAGAGCATGGAGAGGGGAAAGGGAGCAGCTCCCTCTGGCATGCTCTGACACACAGTGCCATAGGTTCACCACCATGGCACTATACCATGGTTGCCTTTATCTGCCATCCAAATAAGGGGGATGCTTAATAAGAAGATAATTAAGAAGATAAAAAGAGCTCATTTTGAACAATGGTATAAACAAATGCATTGATTACAGAATCTGGAATTTCATGATTGTCATTTCAAGATCAATATCATAGAAAGAGATCAACTATTTACAAGCCCCCACCATTTTTATTGCTCCTAACAGGTATGTTCTTCTTTGAAACTTTGTTTTTAAATATTTCTAACACCCTATAGAGTCATAAGGAGTTTGGTCGTACAGAACTCAAAGACCTTGAGTAGGTGGAAAGAAAAGTTTAGTAGGGGAAAGGGCTATCTAATGTCTCTGAGAAGAAGGAAAGGAGACATTTGGAAATTAAGGAGATGTAGGTAAAAGAGGAAATATCAATTAAAATTATGTAGAAAGAAGAAAAGAAAAAAGTTAGATAAAATGGCAAAGTGCTTTAAATTGATTCATTCATTACAGAGTAAAGAAAAGGTTGTGCCAGATTTACAGAAAAATAAAATGAAAAATCAACTTCAAAATAGTTCCTTCTTAGAGACATTAGAAACAATGATTTTTAGTAAATGAAAAAGAGGTTTTCTGTGCATGATCAATTAGATTCAATGAAGATTCAGCCAATATATCTCAAAGTACACATAAAGTATCTATATTAAGCATATATTATATTGTGGGAACAGCTAGGTGGCTCAGTGGGCTGAGGTCAGGCTCAGAGACAGAAGGTCCTGGGTTCAAATTTGACCTCAGATACTTTCCTAGTTGTGTGATCCTAGGCAAGTCACTTAACCTCCATTACCGAGACCTTACCATTCTTCTACCTTGGAACCAATACATAATATTGATTCTAAGATAAAAGGGAAGGAATAAAAAGATGATATACAATATTGTATTAACATATAAAATAAGACCAGATTACTCAAATCCTATATAACCAGATAGGTGGTACAATAAATGGTGTTGGAACTGTAGTCAGGAAGATCTGAGATCAAATCCTACCCAAGATACTTATTAGCTGAGTCGTCTTTCATAACTTAGGCTCTTCTGACCTTCCCTATCTTCTTACATCTTACTCCCTGGCATATGTTCTTTGATTCAGTGACGCTGGGCCCCTTTAGCATTTCTCCCATTCCTGGAATACTCTCTCTTCTTTACCCTGGCTTCCTTTTAAGTTTGAATGAACTAAAATCTCACCTTCTATAGAAAGTCTTCTCCAACACTTTTAATTCTAGTTCCATCCCTCTGTTAATCATTTCCTAATTATTTTATAGCTTGTTTGTATATATTTGTTTGCATGATGTCTCCCCATTGGATTATAAACTTCTTGAGGGCAGAGACAGTCTTTTGCCTCTTTTTATATCTCCCAGCACTTAGCACAGTGCCTGGCACATAGTATGAGCTTAATAAATGTTTATCAGTTGATTTATTGACTGTTAGCAAGTCTCTAAATCTTTTCTTCAGTTTCCTTTCAATATCAGGATGACAATAATCATACATAGAGCCTCCAAGGCTATTGTGAGGAAAAAATATAAAAATGCTTGTAAAGCATTTTGTAAACCTTAAAGCATTATATAAATGCTAGTTGTTGCTATTCTTTGGGGTACTGTTAAAATAATTATAAGATTAGTTATTCCAAATTCTGTGTTGTAGATTTTCAGATTGGACACAATTATTGCCTTTTCATCTGGCCACATTATTAAAATCTTAGAAAAACAAAAGGTTAACTTGGAAATGTAATGTGGGTTCTCATGGGGACTTTTATAAAGTAAAAATAAAAGGTGGTCATGACTGGATCCAATTCTTCTTAACCTATGCAGAGGAAGTTAAAGTGCAATCTCTGACAAAGTTGCCATCTGTTGGGAATTTTATTCAGTTGTTTAAGTCGTGTCCAACTCTTCATAAGCCCATTTGGAGTTTTCTTGGCAAAGATACTAGATTGAGTTGCCATTTCCTTCTCCAAATCATTTTGCAGATGAGGAATCTGAGACAAATAGGATTAAGTGACTTGGTCAGGGTCACACAATTTTATATATATTATAATTATATTATAGCTATGTAAATATACATGGATTTGCAATAATATATGTACTCATATGTCAATGGTACATTTTTATTAATCACAATATCTATATACATTTGAAATGGCAATTAATACAAATGCAGGTTGTGAAGAATTATTTATTTTCACTACAAGTACAATGAAAAAGCCATGGATAAAAAAGTATGCAACTGCCCCCTGCTCAAAGTGAATCAGATTAGCTCTGTGATTGAGTCCCTCCAAGAATACAAGCTTGTCCAGTCAAATGAGGAGAGAGAAAATAGAGTAACTGGCTTCCCATTGTTATGGGGAGATTGAAGATACTTTAATCTAAAAAAATCAGATTTCAGTTAAGATTTTCTTGATTCGGAGCCTGGTGCCACCCAGATGCCCCAATTATGAATAGCAAATCTTAACTTTCATTTTATAAATAATCCTTCTATTTATAAAAGGAAGTCAAAATTTGAAACGTTTAAGAGAAAGTCAATAAACACTTATTAAGTGCCTACTATGTGTCAAGTTCTATACAATTGCACATTGCATCAGTGAAACAAATTGCAATAAAAGGATTTTGAGTGGCTATCTCATCCATTACTTTTTCAACCAAGACCATATCTAAATAATTCCACACATAGTAAAAATAAGCCATCATTTTTATAATTCTTTTTAAAGAAGAGAACTAGAATTTCCCTTATTGATTCATTCTAATTTTATAAAAATTTTCTCAAGTTTAAATCTCATCATTCAAAATTATTTCCTCTTATTTCACCTTTGGAAGAGACAGTGAATAATCAGACCACCATATTTTGTAACTAAAGGCTTTTATAAAGTAGAATTCTATTACATTATCATTTGACTTCTTTCCCAACTAGGTCTCAACCAATATATGCATTTAGAAGGCACATCAATGAAATCACAAATGCAATGGAGTACAGAAGTCCCAAAACTGTACACTGTCCCCTGAAACTATTTTCATCTTCTGGATCACTACAACTCCTGTGTCAAATTCTTCCCCTCCTTCCCTTTCTCAGCAAATTCAAAATGCATATTAGAAATCCCTCAATACCTTCTATTGCTACCATTTCATTTTATGGATGAGGAAACTTAAGCTAAGAGACATTAGAAGAATAATCCTTGCCCAACATCTAAAAGGTAGTCATAGCAGTGTGAGGCACGATTTCAACCCATGATCTCTAACTTCAAACCCTATGATCACATGGTATGACCATACCACACTACTTGATTTTCTATTCCAGTAGGCAAATCATTCAGCATTTTGTGCAAATATAATAGCAGCTTGTCACTGGTAAAACTATAAACTAGCACATTTTGTCAATTACTAGAATATTTGCTTTGTCCTCCATATTTACTGGAACTTAAATCCTCAATGGCCTTTATTTCAGCTGACTCAATGCAGCAAATTGCCTATTTTTAGATGTGTATTCTCTCTACCAGAGCTCAGTCACTGTTGGCCTTGAATAAGGTCTAACCTAGTTGTTTTCCTACTTCTTTTCTTAGACTTTCCTTGATATTTGTTTTGAAATATCAATATTTATTTGGAGGGACTTTATGTGACTTCTAATCAGTAGATCTGAAAAAAAAACAGTATAATGGAGAAAACACTAACTTTTACTCAGGAAAAAACAGGTTCAAGTCCCATATTGCATACTTACTAGCAAATCAATTAACCTCTGTGGACCTCAGTTTTCTCATCCATAAATGGAAGAGAGTGAAATCAGCTTCTGAGGTCCCAATGTCACTAAACTGTGGAGTCTGAAGGGTAGTATTAGATGAAAGAAGAATGGAAATATAGGAAGTAGAGAAAGGCGAGGTAACAGAGGATTTTAAAATCAAAATACAGACTTTTACATTTGATCCTGGGGGCAATAGGGAGCCACTAGAGTTGATTGAGTAGGGGATAGAGTGGTCAGGTCTGTGCTTTAGGAAGATTAATTTGATAACTTAGTGGGAAAGAAAATGTAATGGATAGAAAGTTGAGAAGGAGAAACCAACCAACCAGAAAGCTATCCCAATAGTCCAGGGGTAAGGTAATCAGGGCCTGAACAAGGATGGTGGCAGTGTCAAAGAGAATGAGGCATATACAAGAGATTTTATGGAGGTAGAAAAAATAGAAAATAACAATTGATTCTTTATGACCAAGGTGACACTGAGTAAGGAGTTGAAATGATGTCTAGGTTACAATAATAAGTTAGAGAATCATAACCAACATAGTGAAGGACATAATATTCATACCATATAATCATTTAAAGCAAGTTCAGATGTTATAGAAAGGAGTCTTAGGAAGGACTTGATAGCTCTTTTCACATATTTGAATGACTGCTATGTAGAAAAGTGATTGGATGAATTCTGGTTATCCCCATAGGACAGAACTGGGAACAATGAGTACAAGTTTCAAAAAGATGTATTTATGTATAATTAAATCTATCCAAAGACATAATATGCTGCCTTGGAAGTCAGTGGATTCACCTTCCCGGAAAGTCTTTAAAACATAAGACTGAGTGAGCATATATTGGGCCATATATTGAAGAGAGTCTTGTTTGGGAATTGGGAGGATTAGAGGGCCACTGTAGTTCCTTCCAACTTTGAGATTTGATTATCTTACTCTTCACAATTCTTTTATCTGTCTGAAAGAAAGAACAATAGCAACATCTTTATTCTATAATTAGGAATTCAGACTGACCCTTCATCCTCAGTTCTCTAAGCCCAACAGAGGAAGCTCCAATCAGAAATTCATCACGTCTGTTCTCAAGATCCAGACAAACTCCCATAGAAACCCCATCATTTGGAGATCCAACCATTCTGGCAGGCAATTTGGAACTATGCCCAAAGGGTGCTAAAAGACTGTTTGCCCTTTGATCCAGCCATAGTACTGCTGGGTTTGTACCCCAAAGACATAATAAGGAAAAAGACTTGAACAAAAATATTCATAGCTGCACTCTTTGTGGTGTCAAAATTGGAAAAGATGGGGTGTTCATCAATCTTTTGGTGATGGAATACTATTGTGCCCAAAGGAATAATGAACTGGAGGAATTACATATGAACTGGAATGACCTCCAGAGCAAAAGGAGCAGAACCAGGAGAACGTTGCACACAGAGACTGATACACTGTGGTACAATTGAATGTAATGGACTTCTCCATTAGTGGCAATGCAGTGATGCTGAGCAATTCTGAGGGACTTATGAGAAAGAGCACTATCCACATCCAGAGAAAGAAGCATGGGAGTAGAAACAACAAAAACAACTGCTGGATCACATAGGTCAATGGGGATATGATTGGGGATGTAGACACTAAACAATCACCCTAGTGCAAATATCGATAATATGTTAATAGGTTTTGATCAATGACACATGTAAAATCCAGTGGAATTGTGTGTTGGTTACAGGGGTGGGGGAAGGTGAAAGGAGGGAAGGGAAAGAACATGAATCATGTAACTATGGGAAAATATTCTAAATTAATTAATTAAATAAATCAATAAACTTTAAAATTAATTAAATTTTTTTAATTAAAATTAAAAAAAAGAAACCCCACAATTGAAGATGATCTCCACATTGCAAAAGGTCTCTTTTACCTTATTACACCCAGGGAAGCTCCTACTGGCATCTATGGAATGCTAGAGCTCCAAGACAATGATAAGGCCTGCTTGGGGGCAGAGAGGTGTCTCGGGGGATAGAGAGCCAAGTCTAGGGGTAGGAGGTCCTGGGTTCAAATCTAGATTCAGGCACTGCCTAGTCATGTGACCCTGGACAAGTCACTTAACTTCTACTGCCTAGTCCTTATTGCTCTTCTGCCTTGGAACCAATACAAAGTATTGATTCTAAGATGTAAGGTAAAAAGTTTAAAAAAAAAAAGTTCTTACCCCTGGGGAAAGATCTCTCAAAAGCAGTTATGTATATGAATAAAACTATTACCCTGGTCCTGATTAGCGAGAAACAAAGTGTCATGGAACAAGAGAAAATTAACAAATTGATGCTAGATACAGCACTAAGAATAAATCTAAATTTGATGCAAATGCTATATTTGGAATGTCTTGGTTGTTTGTAAGCCCAGAGCTCCTGAGAAAGGTGTCTATCCACACTTCCCTATCGCTGACATTGTAAGCAGTGATGAAGTCATCCTATCAATTCTGGTCTTGAATATGATCAACAGTGGCTCCCATGCAGGAAACAAGCTCACAGTGCAAGAATTCATATTCCTCCCTGTCACCACAGCAAACGTCAAGGCAGCCATGAGCATTGGAGCGAGCAGAGGAAATATGATTTGGACTTCAGATCTCTTGATGACCCCAGCAGATATATCAGATTTGTAGAAGACCTTCTTCAAGGACTCTCGATTGGTGTCTCTTGAAGATCTTTGACTAGGGTGATTGGGAAGCTTGAAAGTCCTTCACTGATAATGCAGATATCAAGGTGATAGGGGAAGATCACACAGTGACCAATCCTTAGAACATCGAAAAAGCTATGAATGAAAAAGCCTGCAACTGCCTCATGCTGTAAGTGAATGAGATTTGCTCTATGACTGAGTCTCTCAAAGAATGCAAGCTAGTCCAGTCGAATGAGGGGAGAGATAATAAAGTAATGAGTTTCCCATTGTTCTGGAAAGACTGAAGATATTTTCATGACAAATATGGTGGGGGATCTCTGCCTGAGCAGATCAAAATTGGTGACCCCTGCAAATATGAGCATCTGGCCAAATATAATTAGATTCTCAGAACTGAAGAACTAGACAGCAAGATTAAATTTGTTGGGAGAGAATTCCTCAATAGGCCAAGAGGCCCCAGAGCTAACAAGCAGGTGTCACTTGTTCTAGTCCTAGGAATAGGTAGTTCCAAGTACCAGACCACTCTCTTTTGCTGACCAGGTGCCTCTATTGCTTAATTTCTCTCTCACTTCTACCTCCCTGTGATGTACTCACTGCTTTGTTACAGCAATTTCATCAGACTATACCTGATCACCTGGCACCATGTTGGAAAATTTCACTTTGTAATATTGTGACTGGGCAAGAAAGACTTATCCTCACTCCCTCCTCCACGTGTCAATGTGTGGAACCATATATTTGTGCAGTGGTCCCTAATGAGCCCACAGGCCAAATCCTTACTGGTTACTTGTAGAATAAAAGTTTTCAGTAACACACTGGAGAAAAAAAGAAAAGAAAAATCAGATTGGATATTTAAGTTCCTTGATCAAGGTGATAGAGCAAGTTAATAGTACCAAAAAGAGAATTCAACTTTCCCAGTTTTGAATCTTATGCTATAAAGTACTATCAACAACACAAACTATGGGAAATAACAAAAAAGCATATTCACAGTCTATCCTCCCAGAAGATATCATTGAAAAAAGGAGATAGAGTAAAAGTAAAATAAAATGAATCAGGAACAAGTAAAAATCAATTAAAATTCAAAGTAGAGACAAACAAGAAGAAAAATAACCAAGAGCTACTGAAAGAAATCACAAAACTATTTAATGGGTCCACTACAAATTCATATTATCTAACCTCAGATTGGCCCTCACTGTTCCTTGGCAATCTTTTTATTCACTTCTTATCTATTTCTTATCATGTTCCCTACAATACTTGTTCCAGATTTTTTCTATTTCCTCAAACCCCCTACTGTACCATCAGCCCCTTTGCTTTCTGTAGATGACCTTGCTTCACTGAGAACAAGGCCATGCCAAGTCCCCTTCTCACACCCTCAAAACTTCTATATCTTTGCTTCCCCCCCCAAAAAAAGGACTTTTTTTTCACTTCTATGGTGTCTTTTCCCTTCCTTTTCTTTTTTCTTTTTGTCTCAATGGAAAAGATAACACAACTCCTTGCCAAGGTTAAATCCTTCTTCAGAGTTCCTGATTACTTCCCATTCCACACTTCCACTGGCTCTCAATTCTCTATATGAAGTGTAAGGGTGTTCAGGAAGGACTAGTACCTCTGGTATGAGGGTTTGCCAAGCCCTTTTCAGGGCTGCTCATCCACCTTTGTGTGTCCTCCTTTCACCCATTTCTCACCTAGGACTCCAAGAAGCTATAAAACTGTCTCAGCAGATGGGCTAAACCTGGTGAAGGGTATCCAACAGTCCTCAAATCCATCAGTGAGTTAGGGAGATATCCAGTCCAAGTATGTGAAGTCTTGCCCCAGTAGAAAGGGCAGATGAGAACGTTTGTTACAGCAACCAAGAAGGCAGCTGAAACAGGCTCTGTGGAGCTCCTAAAGCTTGGTCAGAATCAAAGATACCAAAGTCATCCACTGAATCCCCAGTCAACTCTAGTTGTCCTGACTTTTATCTTGCCACTAGACTTGGATGACACTGGAGGAGATAGTGAAGCTGATGACTTAGGACAATTCTGTATCACAAATCCCATTCACAAGCAATTTGAGACATGATCCATGATGTCACTAGTGGGTCCTCTTTAAAAATGAAGGACAAACAACTTCTCTCTATATATAAGATATTCAGGTCTACTGTAGTCTAAAAGAAATCATTCCATCAACTAAACTGAGTCCTTCAGATACCATCCAACGTCTTTCCTGCCACTTAAAAATAAAACTCTAAAAATGAATAGTCTATGCCATCTGCCTCTACTTTCCTTCTAGCCATCTACTCCACAATCCCATTGTACTCTGTCTCCCATCCCAAAATTGAAACTACTTTCTTAAGAATCGCAAATGGCCTCCAAATCCAGTGGTTCCCAGCTTTTTTCAAGTAGGAAGACTCCTTTTCAATATCAAAAAATTATGTGGACCTCATGGGGCACTTGTTATATTATTTGTATTCATTGATTGAGAAAATACATACTTTCATAGTTTTGTCCATCAGTTAGAGAATGGCTGAACAAGTTGTGGTATATGATTGTTGATGATGTGATGATGTAAAGAATACTATTGTGTTATAAAAAATGACAAGTAGGATGGTGTCAGAAAAAATAGGAAAGATATGAACTGATGCAAAGTAAAGTAAACAGAACCAGAAGAACACTGTACAAGGTGACAACAATATTTTTTGCTGAAGGACTGCAATGCCCTGGTTATTCTCAGCAAGGTAGTGATCTAAGACAATCCAAGATTCATGATGAAAAATGCCATCTGCCTTCCAATAAACAACTAATGGAGTCTGAATACAGTCTGAAAAATACCAAATTTCTATTTCTTTTTACTTCTTCTTTTCCTTTGTGTCTGAGATCTCTTCCACAAACTGAATACTATGGAAAAATATTTTATATAATGCACATGCAAAGTCTATATCAGATTGCTTACTGTCTGATGGAGGGGAGACGAGGGGAGAGGGAAGAAGAGAGAGAGGACAGGTAGAAAAGAGAATGAGAATTTGGAACTCAAAAACCTTTTTTTAAATGTTAAATTGTGAGGGGATGCCCTTCAATTGGAGAATGACTGAACAAATTGTGGTATATGTTGATGATGGAATACTATTGTGCTCAAAGGAATAATAAAGTGGAGGAATTCCATGGAGAATGGAACAACCTCCAGGAAGTGATGCAGAGTGAGAGGAGCAGAACCAGGAGAACATTGTACACAGAGACTGATACACTGTGGTACAATTGAATGTAATGGACTTCTCCATTAGTGTCAATGCAATGTCCCTGAACAATCTGCAGGGATCTAGGAGAAAGAACTATCCACAAGCAGAGGAAAAACTGTGGGAGTAAAAACACTGAGGGAAAGCAACTGCTTGACTACAGGGTTTGAAGGGATATGACTGAGGAGAGACTCTAAATGAACACTCTAATGCAAATACCAACAACATGGAAATGGGTTTGAATCAAGGACACATGTGATACCCAGTGGAATCGCTCGTCGGCTATGGGAGAGGTGGGGGGGGGGGGGGAAGAAAATGATCTTTGTTTCCAAAGAATAATGTTTGAAAATGACCAAATAAAATAATGTTTAAAAAAATGTTAAATTGTTTTTACAGGGAAACAAATATTATTTTTAAAATGGAAAACATATAACTTCAAAAAGATACTGTGGGGGGCAGCTGGGTGGCTCAGTGGATTGAGAGCCAGGCCTAGAGACAGGAGGTCCTAGGTTCAAATCTGGCCTCAGACACTTCCCAGCTGTGTGACCCTGGGCAAGTCACTTGACCCCCATTGCCTAGCCCTTACCACTCTTCTGCCTTGGAGCCAATACACAGTATTGACTCCAAGACGGAAGGTAAGGGTTTAAAAAAAAAAGTTACTGTGAATTTAATAGAGTTTTACCTGAATTTGCATTTTGCTAATCACAATACCGATATATATTTGAAATAATATTAATACAAATGCATTTGTGAGGAATTATTTATTCACACTACAAAAAAGTATACCTACTATTTATTCTAATGAATTATTTCATGAGACAGCAACTTTTCACGAACTACACAACCAACATCACCAAACTCATTAGAGTTCCATGGCCCTACAGATTGGAAATTCTAATCAATAAATCAAATTCATGTTATTTTTTCATTCTTCCATTTTAACCTAGCCATAGAATGTGATATTATTGAACGCTTTGCTCCTTTGTTTTCTCTAAAACAAACTTGTTTAAAGCTACCTGGTATGTATTTGTATCAATTACCTTTGTCTCTGTCTTCAGGGTATATATCCTTCTAAATGCACTTGACATTACTAGAATGTAAGTGCATTGCAAATAGAGTTTGTTTCACTCTTTGCACTTGAATAGTTAGTGCATTGAATGGCTCCTGACACATAGAAAGCACCTTCCTTTCCTCCATGTATTTAGACTCAAATTTCCAAGTACCTAATGATGGGAAGATCCACTTCCAGGGCTTTCCAGCACTCATACATGTTCAAAAACAAAGTCATCATCATTTCTTCCACATTACCTTCTCCTAATTACTTCCATCTTTCCACTGCATTGTTTTTTCTTCCTGTCATCCATACTTGTAAAACATTCTACTTCCTAAACTGCCAGTTCTGCCTACAAGAGATTTTCCATAGGGACCTGAAACTCAGTATCTCCAAAACATCTTTTTTTTTTTATTTTTGCCCCTTTTGATTTCATTGTTTCTCTCACTGTCACCATCTTTCACCCAGTCATCAATATTTGAAACTTGGGAATGATTGTGTTAATAATCATTAATATTTATTTTGTACTTTAAAATTTGAAAAATATTTACCATACATTATCTCATTTAGGTCTTAAAACCACCTTGTGAGGTAGGAAGGATAGTTAGTCTTCACACAAAGCCTGTGATCACACAAAGATCAGAAGTGATATGAGGACACCCTCAAGGTCAGTTGTGAGGCATAGGAAACACTGGCACAGGGCCATCCAGTGTGGTGTGTGCCCATATCAAAGAAGGTGCCATGCATGCTCTGTGAGCAAGACAGAATTTCAGTAAGCTCAAAAGAAATGTAAGATGTGCAAATTTAGACACCTCTTTTTCCCAAATGTTCATCAGACTATTTGTGCCAGACCAGTGGGAGACCCTTCTGAGCTCATACTGGTCTGATCAACCACTATCAGACTTGCTATAAACATTGACTTCATGGTCTCATTTTGGTCCTCTTCAAGTATGAAGAACAACAACTAGAAAGAATCAGTATCCTGTTTTACAAATAAGAAAAATGAGGTTCAGAGAAAATGACTCATCACAGTCAACAAAGGTTGGAGATCATGTACTTCTCTTAGAATATATGTCCAAGATGACTATTCTATCCACTCCCCCAAAGGTATATGTATAAGTTCCTTTCCTTTTTTCTTTGCTCTCTTTAAGGTATGGACTTAGTAGTGATATTTCTGGGTCAAAGAGTATGCACAGTTTTATAGCTCTTTGGGCATAGCTCCAAATTGTTCTCCAGAATGATTAGAGCAGGTGGTGACTTTTAATAAAACTGAGTTTACACATGAGAATTATCCAGAATGAATAGAAGTAGACTATGTGTATGTGAGAAGCTGGAGGAGTGAATTTTGAATGGTGAAGAACAGGACATCATCTGGCAGAAAGTTGAAGAAACCAAATTCTAATTGGCAAGAATAGCTTATTACTAGAAGACTTGGAAGTGAATGTGGGCAAAATGTATGCAAGGACTATTTGCTGCAGAAAGCACAAGTCTAGTTTGATAGAGTGGTCACAATGATAGACTTGAAAACCTCAGATACTTATCGCTGTCTGTAAATGTGTGAGTGAAAAAGGAGACAGGGAAGAGAAGGAGGAGGAAATTTTAATAATTGGAGAAAGAAAATATATGCAAGAAGAAGCAAAAAGTTTTATAGAGTTGTGAGGGGAGGGGATTAGGGTACACTGAGGAATGTAATCTGATTACTGAGGGTCACTCACAAGTGGGTTCCGGAACCATAGATTGTGGCCATCCTTTCTCTTTTTTTGGAAGACTTTTCTGCTTGAATATTGGTTTTAAATTATCCTTCTCACTTATTCCTGTGTCCTTTATATTTCCCTCCTTCCTTCCACCAGTATTTCAGATTTGTAATGTATTCTGGCTTGGTGGAAAGGGCCCTCTATCAGTGTGAAAACAAAAACATTCTGGGTCATGAAAAGGTATGTTAATTTAATGACCATAGTAATTACTGATTTTTTTTTGCTTCATTATTAATGAAATCAAATTTAATTTGAGGGGATGGAGGTTTGGCTGGGATCTGTGATTTAATTGGGATAGGGAATTCCCTTTTAGAATACTGTATCTAGCAATGAAAATTGTCGACTGTGGTCCAATTTATAACCTAAGAGAATTTCTCGTAGGTACTTAGAGATTAAGGGCAGCTAGGTTTTGAACTCAAGTTCAAATCTGCCCTCAGACATTCACTAGCTATGTGAACCTGTGCAAATCACTTAAGTCTGTTTGCCTCAGTTCCCCCATCTGTAAAATGAGCTGGGGGGCGGGGTGGGGGAGTGGGAAGAATGACAAAACTACTCCAGTATCTTTGCCAAGAAAATCCCAAATGTCAGACACAACTAAAAACACCCCTGAGAGGTTAAACGATTTGTCCAAAGTCCCATAGCCACTATTTTTTGTCAAGATGTGAACCCAAGGCTTTCTGATTTTGAGGCTAGCTATCTTCTCTGCCAGACTGGTTCTTCAAATTTAAACAACAGAACTATTATCCTTGAGCACATACTACATACTTGAATATATATTATGTGAGTATGTAGTCATATAATTATGATTATTGTACAGTTCATCTATTTTTGTCCAACTGACCAAACTTGGGCCTCTTTAGTTCCTTCCCAAAGAACTGGTTTTCAACTGTAGTTGCCTTTAAAAGAGCAACCAAACTCCAAGCTGTCACCTTAGCTAGGTAAGAGATAAGGGAGTAGGTAAAGGATCCCTCCACATTTCTGGTTTCTTCCACAACCTTCAGATGAAATCCAGTCACTCAATAAAGTCCTTCTGTCTCTCTCTCTCCCCCTCCCCCTCTCATTCCCTTGCTCCCCAGCACAGGGGAACCCTAAACCCTTTGGAGAACTGCCAGCAGCATGAAAAAAATCTCTTGACTATTTTCCCAGGGAATTCCTGCCTTAAATGTCACTGAAGCCCATCCCTCCAGCCAAACTAGAATAAGCCTGGATCTAAATCAAGGAAAAGGTCCCCGCTGTACCTAACGGAAAGGACCTTGTTGGTGGGGAGCACAAGGAATTGCACTTTTGAGAGGATTATGCTCTCCTGGAAAAAGAACAGCTATTCTCTAGTTCTGCTCCTTAGCAATAGGAAGCAAACCTATACGATTTAATGATTCCTTGTTGTAGTTTGATGATTAATGTCCATTTTGTCATGGAAATAGCATAGAATTAGGGGAAGAATATCTGAGTTTGGGTGTAAGCTTCATGTCAGTCAATCAATAAAGATGTAATCAATCACTAAAAATTTATTAAGTACCTACTAGGTGCCAGCCATTGTGATAAGTGTTAGAGATACAAAGGAAGGGAAAAGAAAGTCCCTACCCAAAAGAAGTTCACAGATTAATGGTGGATAACTTGGCCAATGTCTCTTCTGCAAATCAGAGATAAAGTTATCCTTGTTACTTACCTTCTAGGGTTATTATAAAAATCAAATGAGATGATATATATGAAGCGTTTTGTAAGCTTTAAACACTATATAAATGTAAATCATTATTATTATTTTTTACTTATTTGGTGGTTGGCTATATTTCTACATATTGTCCAAGATGGATTAAATAGAATAATTTCTCCTTTAAAGGGGAACAAAGCTATGTTTGGAGCTTTTTTAAGCATGCGCTGATACCTAAGTGCTCTAGTAGGAATTCGGTGACACTCAGATTCATGAAAAGCAAAACAAGATTTATGAGTCACAATAGACACTCTGCCCCCAGCAGCCCACAGACATTTTTTTTCCTCCTGGTTACTGATACATACTAAAAAAAAAATGGTGGTTCTTTAGTTTACTGTCTTTGCTATTTGTAGATATGAGGAAGTCCTCAAAGATTTGGGCAAGGGATATAGGAAAAGGACTAAATGAAATCTGGGTCTAAGGGGGAAGGCAATGTAATTTGGTGGATTGACAATTTAGTAGCAAACGGTATATGCAGAATCACAGCTGCTGCTGGTCTTCTGGCTGCCCTTGATACTTCCATTTATCCTGGCTTCAGTTTCCTTACGTGTGAAATGGGGACAATAATACTGAGCTACTACCTCACAAGGCGATTGACAATTAACAAAGTCAGTTGACTTATGTACAAATCAAGGCATAAACAAAAACATGCTCTAGAACTCATTCAATCCATAATCATAAATCAAGAAAACTAATAAGGCTTTGTCACTACTTTCTTCTTTTATTTTTAAATGTGGATTTCGTTCTTGCTAAAGATACTATTGGCAGAAGTTTGCCTTCTAAATCCTATCTGGATCTTGGCACAGGAAGCATCCATAGAACCTAAAGGTTTTGCTTGTACCTCCTGGGGGTTCTTTTTATCCACAAGCTCCTCCCCATGAAATAATGCCCAGTTTCTTTTACTCTATTCCATAATAGCTGACTGTACCCTTGACCTCCGGGCAGCTACCTTAGAAGTGCATGCCACTGATCAGAAAAGAAAGGAGCAAGAAACTGTGGCTGAATCAGCACAACTCCATCATCACTACTAGGGGAAGTAGAAGGGCAAGAGCACATAGCACATGTCCTGCAGATTCTGATTCAAAAGCAAAATAAATAAATTAATTCTCTCTGCTGGAAAAATATAACACTCTGACATGTGAAGGGTAAATCTCAGTTTAGTCCCTAGCCTATCTTCTAAGACTACTAATAAGTGTATCACCCTGTGCCAATTAGGGTAGCACTTTCTGTAATGGGAACAACCATCCCTGGATCGTCAATCCATTTTACTGGGGCAGTAAACATTAAGCAAGAAGAAAAGGAAAAGGTTTTGAGAAACTGTGGTAACCAAGTTTTTCTGGCAATTTGCAAAAAAAAGGATGTGAACAGCCAAGAGAGTGCAGTGCAGTGCATGCTAATGAAGTCTAGTGACTAGCAGCTTGTGAAGAACAGACATGAAAAAACCATACTTAGAAAACTGTAAAAACCCAGGTGGGGTGAGACTTCTGTATACATATCAGTCTTGAGTTTGATTGGAGGAGGAGAGGAAGCAGTGAATCTTTAACAAAGAGAAATCAAAATACTACAACACTGTTTTAAAAGATCTGTAGTCTCGTAGTCCATTTGCTTTAAGGTCACATGAAGTCAAATTTTATGCATCTATCCCAGAAACAGCATATTACAATTGGGAGTAATTTGTTTCTATTTTTAACTTTTTGTCAGATGTTCAGGGTAATCAGCTTAAAAAGCCAATGAGAAACTTCCGAAAGCCCTCTCTCTAGATTTAATGAACTTGACTTCAACCCCTTCCTCTTCTCATTTTCATCAATTCATTTAGACTTCCTAGTAGAGATCAAGTTCTATAGAATAATACAATGATCATCAAATAACATAAATAAATAGATAAATAATAAACAATATAAAGATAAATAATAATAAAGATAAATCATCAAATAGCATAAACAAAGATAAATAATACATAAACATAAATAAAAATTTCTTCCAAATGGTGGTTGGATGAATGAAACAATAAGATGCTTTCTTTTAAATATACTCAAAATGTCAAGCCCTCTTCTGGTAAACAATTTTGTATCCACCTCTATCTTTCAGATACCCAAGTGGGAGAAGGAAAACAAATAATTTTAATGTCTTTTTTTTCTACCCTTGGTATTTCATCTTATCTAGTTCCCTTTGTCATATAAATACACTCAACTCTAAAAATTAATTTTATCTTAAATGTGATGGTGATATAATAGTCTGATTCTTAATTTTTTTTCTTCTACACAATTCCCCAAACCCCCTCTCTTTCTAGGTATTAAATATCTCAAGGGTTCATGCCTCATTCTATCCCCAAGCTTCTTAAATTTGCTATTTCTTATATTATACTCCTCTCAGAGAGATAGAAGCATTAGAAATGCATCATGATATAGCAAAATGAGTGCAGACTGGGCTGGACTCAAGACTTAGACTTGTCTCCCAGATTCTGTACTTACCTGGCCATATTTCTGGATATTGTCCTACATTGTTAAGATAGAATAATTCCTCTTTTAAAGGAGAACAAGCTCTGTGTGGATCTTTTTTTAAGCATGCACTGATACCTAGCTGTGTAATCTTGGGCAAGTCATTGAACCTGAATCTCTGTTTATTCATCTAAACAATGGGGATAATGATACTAGAATTACCTTTCTCCTGAAGTCATTATAGAAAAGTTTTCATAGGGAAAAGTACATATAAATAATATACAATATGAAAGCATTAAATATATCAATATAAATATATAAAGTACAATATGAATGGTATCATTATTACTTTGAAATCACCTTATTTCCTATTAAATGATCCACTTATATATTCCTATTAAATGATCTATTTATGTATCATAAATATGTAGTTAATACAAATGGCTGCTTCTCTAATATAGAAAAATTGAGAACAGAAAATACAAATTACTAAATATTCTTCATTAACTCAAAAATATTTTTTAAGATTAATCACCACATAAGCAAAATCTGTTTTCCCATTTTGGTGTTATTTCGACTCTCTATATGGCAGATAAGGCAAAATGTCTACAATTCCTTGGGCAATAAGAATAAGGAATCTGGGGTTAAAGAAATTCCCTTTAAAATGGCCAACTGAAATAATATTCCATATATCCATATACATGGATGCGTGTGTGCTTCCTATTCCTGAAATGCTCTGGGTCTTTAGTGATCAGGTAAGGAAAAGTTATTTCAAGTTCAAATATAACTTAGTGATTGCCACATGGTTCCAAATCTTTCCACCCCTACACTCCAAAAACCCAATCAGACAAGTTGCAGTAATCTGACTCCGAGTGCACTCAGTGCTGTAGTCGGAGCTATTAGAGGGCTGCCTCCTGTGCACTCTATCCAAGGAAGGAATGAGTGACAGAGCAGCATCAAGGCGTTGGGGGTAAGTACCTTGTTTTCCTTAAGGGAGCACAATGTAAAAGGCCGCCAAGCTGAGGGCTCTTGTGTTTTGCGACAAATCTCAGCTAGAATCTGGAAGGTACCTCCTTAGTATGCGGTTAGTTCTGTTAGATCTGGGGGCTGGAAGTATTTGGCAGAGAGGTACAGAGAACAGGGAGAGAGCAGAGGATGCTTTTCTGTCAACCACAATCGGGGGATGCACCTGTGAAAGCACAGAGCTAGTCCCCTCTGGAGGCAGACCTATCCCCACGCAGTATCTTTGCGCAGAAGAATTCCTCACCCCGGGGCTTCGTTGCCCCCAAAATGGATTGGACTAGATAAGCAAGTTTGGTGCTCGGTTAGAAAGTAATATGTGCAACTTCGTAAAACCCGTTCACATCAACAAACCCTGCTTTGTTCTAGAGCAAAAGAAGCAAAACAAATTGTGTTGGTGCGGGTCCAAAGAGTGGGAGCATTTAAGGGAGCTGGGGGGAGCAATACATAGGAATTAGGAGGATAACTAATGGGAACACTTGTTACGTGAGAGACATATGCTGCTTGGGCGTGTTGGGGTTCACAAGGAAACAGGGCTGTCTTCATCAGCCTTGGAGTAAGACGAGCACTGGTAGGTTTCAGGGAAAAGACTAAAAAATATACAATGGGGGGGAGGGAGTGTGTGATTTCTGTGGCTGACACAGATCAAAAACATAAGAAACAACAAAATTTCTTGGGCTAGGTCTCTAGGGAGGCAGGCAGGTGGTAGGAAAGAGAAGGAAGCAGAGGGAACCTGGGGAATTGGGGGAGGGAGAGATCCACTGAGGCTTAGCCAGGGAGGTGGGCCTTTTCTGTAGGTACCTCCTCCCCCTTGTGTTTTCTCATGAGATCCTTTTCTTTTGCTTACCTAAAAGAAAAAAAAAACTTCCTGCTCACCCTGCTTCCCTGACTTCTCAAAAGAAAAAAGTCTCTCGTTTCCACTTCTAACTCTGTCTGTCTCCTTCCTTCTTGCAAAGTTTAAAGATCAACAGCATCGATAGCTTCCCCCTTTACCATCATCACTAGGGCCTTTGCCCACTGGTAAGTCCAGGGCAGAGCCTCATCACTTGTTTTGGTTTGTGAGTTGGGCTCTCCTACTCTCCTTCCCTTAGCTTCTATGGGGGTACTTCGGGGGAAAAACATTTGTTTGTTTATTTGCTTAATATAATAAAACTGCTATTTGCTCTCTTGGTCCTAGTTTAGAGGTTGCTGCAAGTCATCTGTTTCCTGTTCGGAGTCATTTAGAATTACATGTTACTTAGACAAGTTCAGCAAAGCAAGAAAAGCTTGGGGTATTCCCTGCTGTTTCTCTTCCAGTAACAACTCCTTTATCTTGTGACAGGAGGCCAGGGTCTTTCACCTTCGCACCCCTGACTTCAAAACATCAACTCAACCCCAAAATTGAGCTGTGTGGTGAATCCTAAAATGTCCAAGGCACTTTCCCCTGGAGAGCCCCAGATCAGAGAATAGGGTATAGGGTGTGAGGGCTGGGGGGGGGGTGTAAGGAGAGGATGACCTGATTGCTAAGGAATGCATTGGTGGATGGACTCTGCTTAAGAAGGAATTCTGTCCTACAAAAGTGCTAACTTAGCTGTCTTGCTTCCATTTCAACCTTGTTCTCAGTGGTAAAAAACCACCGAGTAACACTGCAGACCTGTCCCTAGGCAAGTGTCTCTCTCCTGCTCTAAAGTTGCTTCTGTAATGCCTACTCAATGATTTGGGCCCTCTCTTTTCAAACTCTAAATGAATGTCCCCAGGGAAAATCTGGGGTGCTGCCCACAACCACCAAAGACATGGGGAAGTCACACACCAGTGACATTTTTATGCCCTCTATGTATTTCTAGGACCATTGGCACAAGAGTCTTGCATTAAGTCCTAGTGGTGTAAGTGTCCACAAGGAAATTGGCAAATTCATCTTGTCTCCCCTTACCCAAGAGGGACTGGAAAAGGGAAAGGTGGAGGACAAGGATCCAGTCAGTGATTCTGGTCAGGAGAGCAAGAGCAGAGAAGGGGTAGGTATAGGAAGTGCTGCGATTAATTGGTCCCTATACCCCCACCTATACCCCATCTTGTAAGAAAGCTTCCTAGAACCCTTAGAGCCGGCACTTTCCAGTAAGCCCCCACCCCCTCCTTCTGCCTCTGTTACTCAGAGGCAGCTCCCCTTTGCCTAGTGCAGGTGTCAATATAGTGCTGGCCTCTTCCTCCTCCCTATGATGGAGAAAGGGGTCACTCAGTAAGGGCCAGGAAGGCAGGGACCTTCAAGTGGACCATTGGCTTCTTGCATAAACCCAAGGCCATATAAAGGCTTGAGCATGGGTCAAGAAGAGAAGATAAGCTCCTTGAATGGCCCCTCCACAATGTGACAAATAAAACTGACAAATAGTATTCCAGGGTGAAATTCACCCTTAAATGTGCCCTGTGCCCACTCAAGGTCATTGTCCTTAAAAACTTCCCTACCCCCAGCTCCTCCAGTCCCAGAGAGAGGGGTGGCAGGGGTCCACAGCAAGCAGGACATTGTCCCCTCCCCTCAACCCTCTAGTTGTGTTCTGCTGTGTGAGTTATCTCAGTCCTGAAAAAACGACTTCTATTTAATCAGAGCCTTGGACTCTGCCTGCTTGCCTGGTGGTGGCCCCTTTAGGGGAATGGGCTGCTTTCCTGCCAATCCAAAGAGGCTCTCTCTCCCAGGGCTCCATTCTGTACCCCCTGGGCTTTGTTCCAGTGATGATACTTCATGGAACTCTTCTTCAGGTCTGGCTTCACTAAGGCACACATTGTGACTCGTGGGTTGGCAACCAATTAGCAAATTCCTCCTGCCTTTAATTTACTGTAATCCTGCTCTAGGTTCAAAGGGAAGGAGAGGGAATAAGCTTGTCTAAAGCTCAGTCTGACTCTGTTCACATCGCTGAAAACTGAGAGAACGCTCAGTTTGGGATTCCTTTCCCTCCTAATTTGCCTGCTGGAGTATTTCTGCTGCAAGAGGCGGGGGGGGGGGGGGGGGGGGGGGGGGGGGGGTCTCGAATTTCTGCCTTCCTAGCAGGCTTCCTCTTAATCCAGGGTCCCTAGAGAAAAGGAAAATAAAATAATTGACCTCTGAGCCCCTTTTCAGAATATCCTTTCAAGGAAATAATTTTTTAAATGGCAAGGAAAGACTGTTTTATGTCCACAAGTGTCTGTGGCCTTGAGTCAGGGAGAATAAACTTGATCCAATGGAAAACCAACAGGATAAATCCATTTCAAGATGTTTTTTACAGAATTTCATTTAAAGAATTTCCATTGAAAACATGATGGTTGTTAATGATACACATGTACATATGTAGCTATGAGTAAACTATGATATCTAATAATCTAGGGGATCAACTTGAAAATTATAGAGTTTTCCTCTAGTTGTTAGGGGGTTTTTTTGGAAGGAGATTTCTTTTCTGGTATGCAAATAACCTTTGCTAACTCCTCCCTACCATATTCAGCATCACTGGAGGATGTGCCAATTATAGCCAGAAAATCTTCCAGCAAAAGCCAAGCTGGCTTAGTGGCTTCTGATTCAGCCTTATTTTCCTCTTTTTCAGTAAGTGTGGACCTCTGTGTAAACGTGAGAACATCATGGTGGCATTCAAAGGAGTCTGGACTCAGCCTTTCTGGAAAGCGGTGGCAGCTGAGTTTTTGGCAATGCTAATTTTTGTTCTCCTCAGCTTGGGTTCCACCATCAACTGGGGTGGAACAGAGAAGCCTTTACCAGTAGATATGGTCCTTATCTCCCTGTGTTTCGGACTCAGCATTGCAACCATGGTTCAGTGCTTTGGACATATTAGTGGAGGCCATATCAATCCTGCTGTGACTGTGGCTATGGTCTGCACCAGAAAGATCAGCCTTGCTAAATCTGTCTTCTACATTGCTGCTCAGTGCCTAGGTGCTATCATCGGGGCAGGGATCCTCTACCTTGTCACACCTCCCAGTGTGGTGGGAGGCTTAGGAGTTACCACGGTAACAACTTTCACTCTTACTTTTAAACCAAGACTGAAGTTGATGATGTTGACTCTTTGCTAAATGAAAAGTTAGGCAGCCTGAAAGTGCTTCCCCAAAGTGGCTAATTTAGTCCCAGGGAATCACTATTCATTGGGGAAACCAGATAATTATTAGCATGGGTGAGGAAGTGTTCTGGAAAACTGTCAGTATCAATATGAAATCTTGGGGGAAAGGAAGTGATTTCAAACTGTTGAATTCAGAAGTGTTCAAAGCTTTCATTTTTCCCTCAACCTCCACCATCCCTATTTTCTCTCCTGACTATAGATTTTGCTAAGATTTGTTTCATATATACATATATATTTTTAGATGAGGGATGGAGGAAGAAATGATTGGGGAGAATTTAGTTTCATTTCCATTAGAATATTCTGATTCTTTTACCCCCCAAAAAAAGTATTAGTGTTTACATCCCAGCTTTGTTCTAAGCTGATAAGGGATATCATTTGTTAGCCCAGCACCTCAGCTGATTAAAAATCCACTAGAGCCTCACACTGCCTAAAATTTAATTGAAATAGAAATTAATTAATTTAAACCTAATTAATGAATTTCTAATCGCATTATGAAATTACAATGCTCTCAAAAATGGTTTTACAAGTTTAAGTTCAGCATTAACAAAACTGGCTTCCTTTGTAAGATTGGGCATTTAGTATATACTCCATTTGGTCATTGAAAATTGCCTTTAACTGTCAAGAATGAATAGAAATATAGTGTGGGGTTTTTTTCTCATAATATAAAAAAAATCTTGAGTGTAACCACCATCTCTAGCCCTGATAAAATATGCCATTTGTATTAATACTTTGCTGTGTAAAATGCATGCTTCTACTAAGAAGGTGTTATTTTTCTCATTTTAGGTCCATGGAAATCTTACAGCTGGTCATGGGCTCCTAGTGGAGTTGATAATCACATTTCAGTTGGTGTTTACAATTTTTGCCAGCTGTGATTCAAAACGAACTGATGTCACTGGTTCAATAGCTTTAGCAATTGGATTTTCTGTTGCAATTGGACATTTATTTGCTGTAAGTTTCCAACTCTATTTAAATAATTGATCCATTTCATTTGCCCCCTCCTTAGAACTAGGCTGAAGATGTGTTTTAAAGTCATTCTCGTTTTGTATTTAACTTACTCTTCCTTCATTTTAAAGGACAATTTTGTTAATTTTATCATAAGGAATGTTGCTATACCTCCCAATAACCAGAAATCTTCAAATGGGCTGACTAATGGTATCAAGTGGCTGTGAATGGTGATAGTCATAACCCTATTTTAATAATGCCTGAAGTTGATTTCATTTTTCCCATAGATCAATTACACTGGTGCCAGCATGAATCCCGCCCGATCATTTGGACCTGCTGTTATCATGGGAAACTGGGAAAACCACTGGGTAAATGTGTTTATTATGTTACTGTCTTTCTATAGCTGAGAATAATGACCAATTGCTTGTTTCTCGTTTGTTTATTGTTGTATTTTTTCCCTTTTATGGAATCTTCCATAAAGACAAGGGAACTACTAGCACAGATCTGCTGCAAAACATCCCATCTTACATCTGTTCTATGCCTGCAGGAATGATCTTATAAATGTCCTGTTTCTTTGTGCTGTGTGTGATAGGCTATGTGGCAGAATAGTACACACTTGTAGGTGGCCTATTTGAAGCAAATTTTAAAATGAGAGTAGGGTGGGTTAGTTTTTCAAGTAAATGAAAACAAATCCTGCTAAGCAAGAAAAAAAAAGTATACCTTTGGAAAGCCATAAGCATGAAAACATCATCCAAGCTAGACATGTTTACCTTCTTTGTTTACCAGTGCATAAATCCAATTAATCATATGGGAACTGGAAGCATCCCAACAGCAATCAGATCATGTAGAATATACAATGTAACTTTACTGCTATCATGGAACCAGGGTTTTTAAATTGTATATGTAAATTTTATGTATTACATATAGAATAATTTTATAAATGTACATGTGTGTGTGATTAAGGAGGATGTTCAGTTGGGTGGCTAAAAATAACATGGTAGTACCACTTCAAGACAGAAGGGTTTTCTGTTTTCTAACTTAATTGGTTTTATTTGGGTTACAACGGGTCTGAAAAAAACCCAAGGACCATGCAGAACTTGTAGAGACTAAACCTAGGCAAGATTAAAATCTATAGTTCCTAATCCAGTCAGTCCCACTAAACACAGAGTTTTGAAACTTGAAATGGACCTCAGGGAGGTAGGCAACAAAGTTATGCAAAAGTAGTCATAATTGTTCTAAATACATATATATTTTTTAAAGAATTGGCTCAATTTTGTATCTTGCTCTATCCGTCCATAGTCCAAGACCATTGCTGGTTGAGCTTCTCCTGAGAACAACTTCTCCCCAGAGAAAGAGTAAAAATGTGTTTTAAAAAAGGACAACTAACATTTAAATATATTTCAAAGGAAGAATTCCCTATACCTAAAAACAGATAAATATCTTCTTTATAAAATATATAATTTTTTCAAAATCAAGTTATCTTTCGCATAAATGCAAAAAAACAATCTTTAGGTAGTCAGCTGAGTCCTGGTTCTTTTTGAAACTAGTTGTACTTACAATCAGTCTTACTAATCAAGTGAGGTTTACCAAAGAAACACAGAGCCAAGGCATTTAGGGAAGGGTTCTTATTTCCCCCTTTGAAAGGGAACAAAGAAAATAAACTCTCTTACAACATAAGATAAAGAACCCAGTCCCACAGCCACTGTGCCCATAGTTGAATCGATCATGTTTACTGCAGCAAGGGCTTAAAATTGGAATTTGGTTTGTATTTTGCAGTGAGAAAGCTGTATAAAGGAATTTTCCTGTACTCATTCAGTGAACATTATTTGACTGTGTCTTTTCAGAAAGAGAAAAAAAGTATCTAAATATTGCTTAAAAGTCTACCATGGGGTTGGGGGAGCAGCTGGGTAGCTAGCTCAGTGGAGAGCCAGGCCCAGAGATGGGAGGTCCTGGGTTCAAATTTGGCCTCAGACACTTCTTAGCTGTGTGACTGGGCAAGTCACTTAACCCCCATTGCCTAGCCCTTACCCCTCTTCTGCCTTGGAACCAATATACAGTATTGATTCCAAGACAGAAGGTAAGGGTTTAAAAAAAAATCTGCCATAGGAGTGGACTCCAAGGAGAGAATTTCAGTTCATCAGAAATCTTAATTTCAGCCCACAGATGATCTTTTGGCAAGCTGATTAATATGTTCCTTGCAACTACTTTCCCACAAATTGCAAGCCTCCCTGAGACCCCAAAAATCTAGGTTATCACAGCCTGTTGGATATATGTTCCCTTTGTTAAAAGAATCTAATGGTACAGTGGATAAAGCGCTTGACCTAGAGTCAGAAAGTGATGAATCAAATTTAGCTTCAGATGCTCACTAGTTGTGTGATCTTGGGCAATTCATTTAGCCTCTATCTGCTTCAATTTATTCACCTTTAAAATGGGAATAATAATAGCAACTGCTGCCCAAAGTTGTTCTGAGCATAAAATAATATTTGTAAGGCACTTTGAAAGCTTTAAATCTTATCAAATGCTAGCTACTATATTTTTAAAGAACTAAGACTATTTGAGTTCTGAGTAAGAAATTGAACAAAAACAAGAATGAAAATATTGTGGCATTTTCAAATAAAACTAATTGACCAAAACTTGGGAAAATCATGGGTGAAAAATGGATTGCTCTCTGGTTATCCTTTTCATGTTTCCTTCTATAAATTTTCAGTGAGGTGCTTTATAGCTAAATCCAAATATTGTCAAGTCTGTACTATGAACACGACCCCAGAGAAAACCAGTAAAAGACTGGCAACTCTAAGGAAGAATAAAAACACCCCTGGAAATTCTTTTGTATTTATTTCAAGTTCAAGTGGAGAATTCATAACATATGTATGGTTTTCAATACAGCCAAGAAAAAAGTATTCTGACTTTAGAGAACTAAGATAATAAGAAGAATTGGAAAGAGGCAAAAAAAAAAGCAGAGGAATGGAAGAAAGGAAGATTCTTTATAGTTTTAAAATTTACTTTGCTTTAAAATTTACTCAGAGATCTATGGACTGAGGTGGATTATTGTACTGCCTTACATTTTCTATGCAGCTCATTTTTCTTCTAATGCAGTAATCCTACCTTAACTAGTCAATTCTATATTCAATTGGTTTTGGGGGGAATAATAATTTTCAACAGCTTTAAGTTATTCCATCTTTCCACAGATCTATTGGGTAGGACCAATAATTGGAGCTGTCCTTGCTGGTGGCCTTTATGAATATGTCTTCTGTCCTGATGTAGAACTTAAACGCCGTTTTAAAGAGGCCTTCAGTAAGACTTCTCAGCAAACTAAAGGGACTTACATGGAGGTGGATGACAACAGAAGTCAGGTAGAAACCGACGACTTGATCCTGAAACCTGGATTAGTGCACGCAATTGATGTTGAGAGGGGGGACGAAAAGAAGGGGAAAGATCCATCCAGTGAAGTGTTGTCTTCAGTATGACTATCAAGTAGCACTGAAAGCAGAGAAGACCCCTCAGATTTCCTTCCACCCATTAAAGAAACAGATTTGTTATAAATCAGGCACGTGCAGGTCTTCTGGTTTTCGGAGGAGGAAGCAATTTCTGGGTTGCTTTATGTCAGAGTCTTTAATTTCTAAATGTCAGATCCCTCCTTCTCCCTGCCTAGGTGAGAAGGAGACCTGCAGAAGATTTCAAATCAAATTCTAAAACAGTATCACTGAGCATATTTCCAAATAAAATATACATAGACATTTACTTCTCTCCCCATTTATTAGCAAACAATAGTGAACCAGAAGTATGGGTGTTTAAAGAGCAGATTGACAGTTGAGATTTGCCTGTACAGCACCTATGGACATGTTTTTCAGATTGTTCTTTGACACATGATGGGCTGTTGTCAGTCCCAATTAGGCTGTTTCACTCTATTAAGCATTCTTTGCAGATTTATCAATGGAAATGTACAGTAAAATACAGATTCATCAAATTCAAAGGAGGAATTACATTTTCCTCCCATGCTACCAGGCAATCACATAAAAATATAAAACTGTTCTACAGCAAAATAATATTTTTAAAGGCTTTTAAAAGTAGATGGGTCATTGCAGATGGTTCTGAGTGATATTACACATACCCATCTTTTACAATGCACAATCCCTCTTATATGATATCTCATCTGAAAAGTCCAAGGTCCAGACAAATCCTGAAATACTGTACATATGTTGTTTTCTGTGGCCATCTGATCAAACATCTAAATCTTGAGGTTCACTTATTAAAATTTAGCCTCACCACACTGTCAGGCTCTTATGGGAATTGGTATACTCTCATATTACAACTTAATAATATAAGAACAAGGAAATGTGGATTCTGGCATCAAAGGAAACAAAGGTTAATCTGTTTTCAGTGCACTTACATAAACAAACTGTGGTGTGTTCATTTATGTCATCTCAACTTTAACCACACTTATCCATCTTTCTTTTTAATTTATTGGAAAATCTGGGGTTTTCATTTGTTTGTTTGTTATTAACTTTGGTTAACTGTATTTAACCACTGGATAAGAGATATTTTTGATAACAGAAACATTATATTAATTCTGACTTGTTGATAATTAAATTCTCCTCACTTGAGTCATGTCCATAGCAAAAACATGAATTGATCCAGACTAGTCTTGAGCAAGGGTCCTACTCAGTTTGACCTATAAGAAAGTCCCCCTCATTTCTCATCCAGACAGTGAATCATCACTTTATAAGTGTAATGGCTTATGGGTAAGAGAAATTGAGAAAGAGGAGGCTTCAGGAAGAAACTGGGACCAGCTGAAAATGAAAACATCAGAATGTTCTGCATGTAAAGATGATTAGATGACTGACCTTTCATTTGTAGAATTGTTATGGATAACCCAAGACAGACTCATTTCATTGCATTAAGGATGTATATAAATAGTTTTCTATTTGTTTTGCTTCTGCTCTATGTCAGTATTGAGTTCTCTGGAAACCCCAGTTCATATAGTTTTCACTGTATAGGCTTTAATCTATAACAAAGAGCTGCAAATGTCAATTTTGCTGAACAAAACCCAGTAGAAGTGAAGCAAAAACCCATCACTGCAAGGGGTAGCTTGTAAATAGCTGATAACCAAGAGCTCCCCTCTCCCAAGCATAGCTCCAACTGAGAAGTACTTTTTAGCGTTAATGGCAGCTGTGTGTCTGTGGCAGCGAGATAATGGACCATTATTAAACCTGATTCTCTTCGGTGCTAGGAAAGCTGTGAAGCTGCCTGAGAAAGGTAATGTCAATGCAACTGGCTGGGTAGTGACATTGGCATTTGGTAATGGTGCCTGCCTAGGTTCTGGGGATCCTTGGGATAAGTACCAAGGGTCGAGCTCTACTTGGCCAATAATTCACTTCTCAGCTCCATGTTACTTGCTTGGCACTGGTTTCTCTAGGGCCAAATATGAAAGTCACCTGAGGGCTATATTTGCCTGCTATGCCAAATGCCTGAATACTCCACCATCAAAGGGGCTTAATATCAGTGGTTGTATTTTCCTAGTATAGGCCCAGATATCAACTACCAGTAGATAAGCCAGTTCAGCGATAAACTAGGTTAAACAGCCAGAGATAACAGATTACCTGACCCCTTCCACAAAAAAAAAAAAAAACTTATATCATAATGATTTTCCTGAAGGCAATCACTTTTTAGCAACATTCTTCTACATTATATTTTTATACACTCTTCCGCATGCATGAAAGATACAAGCACAGCTACTTCATTCATCAAATGAAAGAAGAAAAATGGTGCATGATTTTGGTTTTCAACACATTTGAGGCTTGATAACAAAAATAATTTTGTTTTAATAGATGTATTCTGCTTCATATTTCATAAGGGCATGATTTTAAAGGACTTACTAAGGGAAAATGTTACAAATATAAAAACCATAAAAATGTCTTTCTTAAATTCTAATATTTTAGAGGTATGATACAAATGAATACATAAGTTGTGTTAGGTTATAATTTTTTTTGCATATGAGGTAACATATTTTGTATTTTACTCAAGGCTCTGCCAGTAAAAAGTAATGAAATTGTACCTTTCTAATGACATCTCTGCAGCAGGGGTCTATTGCCTGGTGGATGACACCAAATTATCCATGTGTATTAGGAGACGGAAGCTTTTTCCTTTAATCTCTTCTTATTAATGAAGTGCATAGTGCCTGTCCCAGGAGAGCACTACAGAAGAGAGATCAGAGAGGAAAATAACTGGTAAAAATACAAAGGAATTATGCCTGACCATGAAAATGATACCTTCCTCCTTACCTTCCTCTTTAAGGGTATGCAATGGAAAAATGTAGAATTATTAAACACAAAGATAGCCCGAGCATCCCTGAACAGTAAAACCCTCTCTACTGAAGACTTGTTCACTTTGTCAAAAGTTACAACAGTAAAGAGATGCTATGTGTTTGGGAGAAAAGAGGATGAGGGAGAAAACACATTCAAATGTTCTCAGTGAGGCAGTCAGACTGTACTGTCTTTACACTAAAAGGAAATGTTTTAAATAATGGACTACCAAAAATATCAATATTCCTATACTTTGTATCACTGATGTCATTTTGTTCTGTAACCTTGAGCAAATCACTCATCTCCTTTCAGCATGCTTCATAGATATGTTCCCAGGCTACCATATGTTGAATTTCAACAGAGACTTGAAATATAGAGATACAGATAGAGAGATAGAGACATATAAAGAATAAAAGTGAGTTATTTAAGATCACAGGATTTTAAATATGAAAGGACCTTAGAAATCATATTGTCTATTTCCCTCATTCTTCACATGAGGAAACTGGGGCCCAGGATTACACAAATTATTTTTTAAGTGAAAAAGACAGAATTCACACCCAGGTCTTCTGACTCCAAACACAACATTCCCTCCATAATCTACATCCTAATCCTCATTTGTTTGAAATTTAATCTCACCTCACTAAATAGAGAGCATTTCTGTCCAGGCACAGTCATTGTGCTTGTTTCAGATAGGGGAAAACAGGTAAAATGTTACTAATAAATTGCCTGAAGAGAAAAATCAAAATTTAAAATAAATTTTACTTTCTCTATCTTGTTGTCATAAAAGACCACAGTTTGAATTCTGCAGACCATAATCCCCTCCATATAAAAGCCAATGAATATGGATCATTTTTCATAATACATATATCCAACACATCTTTCACCAGAAAGTAGTTATGATGTTCCTAACTAGTTTAGTGATGAGAAGATTATTAGAAAGATGCAGTTATCTTTGGGGAAACATTATAAGATTAATTTAACTCACTTCATCTCAAACATGTCTTCTAGCACTTATATTTTCATATATATATATAAAACCAGTCAACATTCATGGCAACTGGTTCTACAACTTTATTTTCTAAAGAGATGTCAGGCGCTAAGGGAAGAAGGATCCCTTTGGGCAAAGAAAAAAATTAAAACAACAGTTTATAACTTGATATGAGAGGCCTGATAAGTTCAATCCTGCTAAGGAGAACCTGTCATAAATTAGAAGGGTGGTAGATTGTGATGTTTTGTGAGACTCTGTCCCACTTAATAGCCAAACTATTCAGTTCTGTGACATTTCCCACCATACCAACATAGAATAGGTGAGTAGGAATTGCTTTTAACTGCCCAGACATTGTCTTTGTAGGGAAGGAAATAGATCGATGTGAGTCAGGAGCTTGGCAGAAAGGAGAGTACAAATGCCATCTCTCCTACCATTCCCACTCAGCTCCAAACAATCATTTCCCCATCGTTGGTCTCCCCACTCAAAAGTGAACAATCTGCCACCCATATCCAAGACAATAGTCGGAGTACCATCAGACCAGACTGCTCTCTTGATGTCCCCAACTTCAACCACCTCAGCTGGTATTCTGTAGCTACTGGTTTATTGTTGTAAATATCAATTATCAATACTAATAGCAGTAACAACTTCTATATAGCCAAGTGTCCAATGGATTTGACTTACTGTTACCCAGTGTTCCTCATTTTCTTTTGGGTGACCCGTCTTTGCAGAGGTGATAATGTACTACCTCTCATTTGACAAAAGTGGAACTAATTTTTGAAACCCAGATTTCTTTTAAATAAATGATAAAAATGTTGTGCGAAGCCAAAAACCTAGCAGCTCTACTTTGCTAATGTCTGGGGCCTTTGAAGAAAATACATCAAATATTATAAACAATAAATTTGGCAATGTATATCAAATTTAAGCAAAGTTAGAATGTTAATCTTTCATTGTAAAGGATGTCAAAAGGATGAAAATATACCTAATTCTGTATAACTCATCATGATATGTGTTTGGAAGCTTTTCAGGATTAATTAAATAAGCAAGCAATGCATGAAAAATGTAGAAACAAATATTTATCACTTTTATGACCCAAGTCAAAATGAAATTGTAATTCATGATAAACTAAGGAAAATAAACTGAACATATGGCTATATTCACAGTTATTTATTAACTGAAGTGTTAGTTGTTACTATAATATTAAAACTAATGTCACAGGGCTTTAAACTACAATGCATTGCATTTAGAATAATGTATTAAAATATGATCAAATTAGTTGATTTCTATCAATTATATTGTATCTCATTAACATTACACTTTTGCAAATAAACTGTTTGCTTTAAAAAGTGTGTTTAATATCTTCAAGTCTTTTCTTTTTCCCTCTCAAGTTAAGTTCTATAGCAAAATATATATTTTTCTCCTGAAAACCATTAAGAATGTGTTTGATTGTGGGACCTTCCAGTGAAATGGATAGTTGCAAAAGACATTTGATTCTATTCCTCATCAAATGAAATATACATGTAGTGGAGTTCCTGCAGCAAATAAGCAGTATTTATTAAATACCCACAGAGTGTATCTAGCAGAGAAAGTCAGATCTAGATAACGAAAATTATTTTACATGCGTCAGTGTCCACATTCATTCTAACATAAATATACCACTGCTTATTAACCTTTATAGCTAGACTTCCATGCACAAAAGACTGTGCCAATTAATTGGAACAAATTAATCAATTAAATTTATTGATTTATATCTTAAAACTTTTGGAGCATCTATATGGATTAAATTCCTATGAAGTGTCTAGACTGTCATACTTTATAATTTTATTGCTCTTACACCAAATTGATGACTTTCTGCTCCAAGGTAGCCCCAAAAGCCATAAACTCTAAGATCTCCCTCCTATGTCTGTCATTGATTTGCTATTTAACCTTCAGTCAATCACTTTGTTTCTCAGTTTTCTAAAAAATGGAAACTAATTTTTAAAATTACGTACAATTTTTACATCTTTAAATTTTTTGTCATTTGCAAAATATACTTTTATAATAATCACTTTTTAAACAAAATTGGTCAAAAATTTTACATGATTTTGACCCATGTTTAATTCTTCATCATGAAACCACACTTTTGCCACATTGGATATTAAATGTACTGTTGAGAAACAGTCTGTTTTCTCAAGTCTAGTTTTAATCCTAGTCTACCAATTTTCATTAAAGTTTATATCAGAGCATTAAAGTTTATATCAAAGCCATTGAAGCATGTTTATTTCCATCTCTTAGTTAATTTTCTTAACTTTTCATGCAATGTCGTTTGGTGCAAGACTATATCATAGTATTGCAAATCTCTTGGAGCCTTTTCTTTAGTTCTGGAACAATTCTGCTTCTCTGTGTATAATTATATTTATCAGCATTCATAATTCCCTCAAAAGGGACAAGATTTCCAGACCCAATTGTCTTTTTTAATCCCCCCAAAAATAATTTAGGAGGATGTTTTATAAACTGATCAAGATGCTCATCTTAGGGGCTCACCTAGAATAATTCTAACCATGGTCCTGAGGTTTCCACCCTGTATCTCTGATATATGCCCCACTCTCTGACAACTGTCACTACCCCGATACAGTCCCTCACCAACTCTGCCTGAACTGGTCAGTAAACTTGGTTGGTCTCCCTGTTTCAAATCTCTTCAGACTACAAACCATCTTCAGCTGTCAAATGAAGTTTTCTAATACACAGGTCTGACCACATCAGCCCCCTATTCAGTAAACTCCAACCCACTTCAGGAAATTCTCTATTACCTCCAAGATCAACTATAAAATCTTCTACCTTACTTTTTTCTTTTTTTTTTAATCCATTAGGTAATGGGTCAATATTAAGTATTGGTTCCAAGGCAGAAGAGTGTTAAGGGCTAGGTAATTGAGATTAAATGACTTGCCCAGGATCACCAAGCTAGGAAGTATTGGAGGCAAGATTTGAAAATAGGACTTCTCGTCTCCACACCTGGTTCTCTGTCTGGCTTTCAAAGTCTTTCTTAATCTGGTCCCTTTCATGAAACACTGGCCTCCACTTCCTCACTCCAGGAATTTTCACTGGCTAGTTCCCATGCCTGGAACATTCATCCTCATCTCTGCCTCCTGGCTAACCTGGTTTCCTTCAAGCCCACCTTCTTCAAGAAGCCATTCTCACCTCTTAATTTCTGTGTCTTCCCTCTGAAACTATCCCCAATTAATTTTGTCAATATATTGTCTATAAATAGTTGTTTGCATGTCATCTCCTCCGTCACACTGTGAATTCCTTAAGAGTAAAGCCTGATTTCTGCCTTTCATTGCAGCCCAGTGTAGTAGCAGTGTGTAAAACATAGTAGGATCTTAATTAATGTCTGTTGACTGATTGAGTGACTGGTGGTAGAGGTGTTGTTCCTTTCAGCCATATCTGACTCTCGTATGGCATTTTCTTGGCAAAGTTACTGGAGTGACTTGCCATTTCCTTCTCCATTTTACATGCGAGGAAACAGAGGAAAACAGAGTTGAGTCAACCCAGCGTCACACAACTAGTGAGTATACGACTAGTATAGCCTTCAATGAAAAACTAATTTTCATTAATAAAAATTACATTTTTCTACTCTTCAGCACTCCACTCTTTGCATTTTATTGCTGAGAACAACATTTGTTTTCCTTCACAATAAAAAGTAGCAGTAATTTGGTTTTCTTTGTTTTTTGTTTTTTACTGGTCTTCTTGCTGTTCTTCCCATTTTGAGGAGCTACTCCATGCTGTGGACAAATCAATAATAATACATCCAGCTTCCAGTCCCTCTGAAGGTCTTTGCCTATTTTCTGAGGGTTAATGAGTCTGTTTTATAACAATATTTTGTTGATTATTAGAATTGTTTTCATGTTCAATCACACTTTCCTTTGTGCCTGAGTGTGGATAATCTTTTTTCAATTATGAGTGTCAACAGCCATTGTGCCAACCATTTCAGTGTGTTCCTTTGATAAATGCAACTTTTAAGCATTTCCTTGGAATGGTACATATTATTAAAACCCACAGTATTTAAAATAAAAAAGAGGAAAAACATACACGGGACAAAATCTATCACTCAACCAAAAAACAACTAACTAAAGATGGAGAAACCAATGTAATCCAGTTTCATTTGTTTGGTCAGATGTCATGAGTCAGAGTAGGGTCAAATAGAAGGCAAACACATAATCATTATGAAATGACATCAAGGTTAATGCTTGTTCGAGGTGATTCTCACAGCACAGTACTGTAACTAACCTAATTAGACTGATGATTCTAAAAAGTTTATAATAATGACATTCTGGAGTATTTTATGGCTTTTGTTGCCCTTCAGGTGTTTCAATCATGTCTGACTCTTCATCAATTGGGGTTTTCTTGGCAAAAATACTAGAGCAGTTTGCCATTTCCTTCTCCAGCTCATTTTACAGATGAAGAAACTGAGGCAAACAAGGTTAAATGACTTGCCTAGAGTCACACAGCTAGTTATTATCTGAGATAAGATTTGCACTCAGAAAGATGAGTCTTCTTGCCTCCATGCCCGACTCTCTATTCACGCTGCCACCTAATTGTTCACTTTTTTTTTTAACCCTTACCTTCTGGGGGTCAAGTGACTTGCCCAGGGTCACACAGCTGGGAAGTGTCTGAGGCCAGATTTGAACCTAGGACCTCCCATCTCTAGACCTGGCTCTCAATCCACTGAGCTACCCAGCTGCCCCCCTGTTCACTTATTTATAAAGATCTTATAGTGTTTTATTCATGCTTCCACATATATTGTCTTAATTAAAACTTTGGACAAGCAACTGAGCCTTTCTAAGCCTGTCTCCTATGTAATTAGAATTTTGTACCCCAGAACTCCATTACCCAGAATCCCACTTTCATCATCACATTATATCCTAACATTTTAGAGATAAAGTATCTATAACCCGGCTCTCTCTCTCTTCTCCTGCTACTGAGGTCAGGAAAAACTTCCCTTTACTCAGGCTTTACTTTTGTCTTTTTATTTCCTCTTCTTCACGTGATTGTTAATAAATCTACAAAATATAATACTTGGAGTGATTGATATTAATTTTAATCTTACACTCCTCTTCTGTAAAATGAGGGAGTTGGACCAAAGGTTGCCAAGACCCTTTCTAGTTCTGAATCTATGATTCTATGGTCTACACAGCAACTCACTGATATATGCAAAGCAGGTATTTTTATTCCCATTTTACAGATGAGGACCCAAGGTGAAGCAAGATAAATGGTTCCTCCATGGTCACACAGCCTCTAAGTGGGACATCTGGGACTCTAACCTAAGCCTTCGGACCCCAACTGCTCTTTTCATCATAAAGTATCCTAAATGGTCCATCATGGGAGCTCTTGGTCCACCCTAATGGAATCGGACACATTTGTACCGACTCCCTTAAGAATATTACTTGAATGACTCTGAAGGCTAAATTCACAATATGAACTGCCAGATTAGAGCACTTAATATAGATGATTCAGTTAAGAACAATTCTAAAGGATTTTGCTAGGGCTAGCCTCCGTCATTCATTCCTGCTCCTCCACTCAAGTGGGCTAGGGAGCGGAGATCACTCACTGGTCAAGAGGAATGAGGAAGCTGATCAGGAAGCATAGGAGTGGCGAGGGAGGACAAAAAAGTGATGAGGAAGTGAACAGGGAAAAGGAATGCAAGTGGTCTGGCCTGGGCCAAATGAGTAAATGCACCAATGAGCTACAAAGAAAGGGTTTGCCACTTTCTTACATGTATTTTCTTTCTCAATCAGAATGCAAGCTCCTCCAGGGCAAGTGCCCTTTACTTTTAGCATTGGATTCTCATTGCTTAGCACCATGCCAAATCCACAGTAAACAGTTCATGCTTTCTCCTTCAGAGGCAGCTAGGTAGTCATGGATAAAGCATTAGACCTGGAATCAAGAAGACCCAAGTTCAAATCTCGACTCATATACATTGTAGATATGTGTGACCATGGCCAAGTCACTTAATCTCTTTTTGTCTATTTCCTCATATGTAAGAAAGGAATAATAATGGTACCTAACTCCCAAGGTGGCTGTAAGGATCCACTGAGAAAATAATTATAAAGCACTTAGCCCAGTGTCAGGCACATAGTAAGTACTATGTAAATATTAGCTATTACTCTTTGACTATTACTTTCTCATTCAGAAGCCACCAAGAGGTGCTATGGATGGGACACTAGGTTCAAGCTCAGACACTGTGTGACTTTGAGTAAGACACTTAACCTCTGTTTGCCTCAGTTTCCTCACTGGTAAAATAAGAATAACAATGCACATACCTCCTAGGGCTGTTTTAAGGATCAAATGAGATAATATTTACAAAGTCCTTAGCACAATGCCTGGCACAAAGTGAGAGCTAAATAAATTTTAGTTATTATTATCAGTTTCTCATTCAGAAACAGCTAGGTGGTACTCCAGATAGAATCTCAAGCACTTATGGGTGACTCTGATTAAGTCACTTAACTTCTGCCTGCTTCAGTTTCCTCATCTGTAAAATAGAGATCACTATGAAGAGAAAATGAGAAGATATTTGTCAATTACTTCACAAAACTAAAAACACAATATAAATGCTATTATAAATTCAGAGAACATATTTTACTGAACATTTTTCTTCAGAACAACAATATTCAATAACTTCTAGAACATAAATGGGTAAAACAGAATCCAGGGAGATGTGGCATCAACACCAATAACAGTGCAATACTATAGATCATTTCGTTTTTCCTCAAACAAGTCTTTTACTGCTGAATAGATGCCCACTACTAAATATTTAGTGCTTTTAGCTTCTGTTTTTTATTTCATACCAAATTAACTGCAAGAGAACATGCATTCCCTACCCCCAAAAAAGAGAAATGAACAGAAAGAGCCTGGAACATTGGGTTTCTCAAATTTATACTTTATGCATAATAATAATAATAATAAGCTGGCAATAATAATGGCACCCCATTGTCCACACCCATGGGGCATAAAAATGGTGCCTATTTATATAATCCCTGAAGGTTTGCAAAGTGCTTTCTTCACAACAACTCTGTCAGGTAGGTAGTTCAAGTATCTATTACCTTCATTTTAAAGATGAAAAAAATGGAAGCTGAGCCCCAGGTCACCCATCTAGTAAATGTAAAAAGCCAATTGAGTTAAGGTTTTTGAACTCTGAGCTCTGATCTTTCCATTATATCAAGCTGCGCAGGCAATAAGACATTTTTATTGTTTTCTTTTTTATCCTGCAAGCTGGCTAGATGTTGGTTGGCATTTGAGGCAATAAATATTTCTGTAAGCAGAGTATTTTAACAAGCCTTCACAATCTTTTAAAGTTCTTAACACAAATGTTCATCTCACTTTCAGATCTGGTCTCAGATATTTATCACCTCAGGAGAGTTGCTTAACCTCTGTGGGCCTCAATTTCCTCACCTGTAAAATGAGGAAAATTCAGTGGCCTCAATGATGCTGTACCTGCCCACCCCTTGCAAGATCTGCCAGTCCAGTCCTATAACACATGCCACCAGCTATTTTAGAGAGAACCTACAAGAGGCTGTGTGTGCACAGGTGACTGGGACTGGTTCTAGGATGATTCTGGAATGGGAAAGGATAAAGATGTGTGAGTGGTGAAGAATTTTGAGAGGTCCCAACCCATTTTCCAATGTGAGGAAGAGAGAAATGTAGTGGCATCAGGATTCCTCAACTTATTTTCTCTCTAGCCCTTGCATTCAGAAAAACCATGGGAACCATGTAAAAGTAAGCTGCAGGGCACGTGGAGAATGGTGTTCAGTCATTTAAGCCATGTCTAATTCTTTGTGACTTTATTTGGAGTTCTCTTGGCAAGGATACTAGAGAAGTTTGCCATTTCATTCTTCAGTCATTTTATAGATGAGGAAACTGAGGGCAAAAGGGCTAAGTGACTTGTCCACGGTCACACAATTAGTAAGTATCTGAAGTCAGACTCAAACTCAGAAAAATGAGTCTTTCTGACTGCACCCCCTATCTGCCCTTAAATGAGAATGAATCTGATTTAAATAGAATTGCCACTTTTCAACGCTTCCTCTTTCTAGAAAATCCAAGAAAAGAAAAAGAAGCACTGTTAAATGGCCCCTTCTCTTTTGTGCAGGCTGCAAAATGTTCTCCTTTGAATAGTCACAATTCACATCACAACATCAATTCACATCACAGATCCACATATGAAGACTGGATTCAGAAATCTGAAAGAAAAAAAAAAGTTTACATATAGCAGAACAAAGAGGAGCACATTCATTTACTATAGCTCTAAAAACAAGCAATCCTAGGACACATCCAAAACACAGGATTTACTAGAACATGGATTCTGGCTCCAGATGTACCTTTCTTGTCTTATGAATTTGTAGCAAGTCATAATCAGGAAGTACCTGAGCAAGAAGACCCTTCCTGTAGACAGAAAATGACTGGCTGCTCTCCTTCCCATTATCCATCCCCATTGAATGTGCTGTTTCCCCTTTTATGTTCTCCTTTGTTCCCTCTAATATAGAAAAACAATTTAGCACAATAGCTTGGAATAAGTGATTATTTAGGGAGTGATGAAGGGGGGAGGGGGGCGATAGAGGAAGAGCTCATCTGGAATAAACTCAACAGAACATCCAGCACTTGGCAGAAAGTTGGCTTCTAGAGGGCAAACAGTGAGCTCCTCCTCAGAAATGGCAAAACCCTGCAGAGATGACTGTGGACGTATTCTAAAGCAGTCCAAGATTATCAGTGGGAGGAATCAAAACCAATAAAGATTATTTATAATCAAACCTAAATTTGCCATAGACAAACCACGTACACATATTATATCCTAACAAGCCCAACAGCCAGGAACAAAAAACTGGAGAAGAAAGAATTCTTCTGGGTAGCTTTTCCTGGGTTCTTCTATCCTAGCCCTCAACCTCTGCAACGTATGAAGACTTTTTATGTTGCCTACAGAACTTGTAGTACATGCAAAATGTCATAACAGAACACCCCATATTACATGTGTGTGTGTGTGTGTGTGTGTGTATTCCATAGAAAAATGACCACAGAGGCATCTAGGTGACTCAGTAGATAGAGAGCCAGGCTTGGAGAAATGGGGTTTCTGGGTTCAAATCTGGCCTTAGACACTTCCTAGCTCAGTGACCCTGAACAAGTCACTTAATCCCAACTGCCTAACCCTAACCATTCTTCTGCTGTGGAATCAGTACTTACTATGGATTCTAAGACAGAAGATAGAGTGGGATTGTTTTTCTAAGAAAGAAGAAAAATTAATACAATGTCATATGCTATAATTTGTATAAATGATTATATAAATTGTATGTAAACTCAAAGGAATAATAAACTGGAGGAATTCCATGTGAACTGGGATGATCTGCAAGAATTGATGCAGAGTGAGAGGAGCAGAACCAGAGCATTGTACACAGAGCACTGTGGCACAATCTAATGGAATGGACTTCTCCATTAGTGGCAATGCAATGATCCAGAACAACTCAGAGGGATTTACAAGAAAGAACACTATCCACATTCAGAGGAAAAACTGTGGGAGTAGAAACACAGAAGAAAAACAACTGTTTGATCACATGGGTCGAAGGGATATGGTTGGGGATGTAGACTCTAAATTAATATCCTAATGCAAACACCAACAACATGGAAATAGGTTTTGATCAAGGACACAGGTGGAACCCAGTGGAATTGCACATCAGCTACAGGAAGGGGTGGAGGAAGGGGAGGGAAAGAATATGATTCTTGTAAGCGAGGAATAATGTTCTAAATTGACTAAATAATTTTTTCTTTAAAAATTGTATGCAAATATAAATTGTATCCATATTATAACTAATAAACAGTAAGTACAAGACCTTGCATTTTCTATGTCTTTTCTACCAATTGTAAGATGGTAAAGATATCACCTACTGTAGAATGTCACAAAAGGCTGCTTGTTCCCTTCCAATACAATCATCAAGAATGCTTTTGATATGTATATGTATTCTTCTCATCACAATGCAATTATTTTCATAGCAACATTTTTTACCACTTTCAGATGTCTATTGAAAAAAAAATTATAGTAGCCATCAGGGCTATGTAAGGAAAAGTACTGAAAGATGGTCACCAAAAATATTTATCACATGAGAAGAAATAAGATTTGTAAAATTGTATATGCCTTTTGATCCAGCAATACCACTATTAGGTTTATTTCCTAAGGTGATCAGGGAAAAATGAAAAGAATCAATATATTCTAAAATATTTCTAGCAGCTATCTTTGTGGTGGCAAAGAACTGGAAATTGAAGGGATGCCCATCAATTAGGAAATGGCTAAACTAGTTGTAACATATGATTTTGAAGGAATATTACTGGACCATATGAAATGATGAATAAGTTGATTTTGGAAAAACATCAAAAGGCTTACATGAAATTATAAAGACAGAAACAAGCAGAACTAAGAGAACATTATATGCAGCAAAAGAAATAGTTTGAAGAATGACTTCCAGAGAAAGAATTGGTAGATAAAAAATGACATAGCTTTATATATACTTATATCTTTTTGTCAAATGATGCCTTCTCTAAAGGGGAGAGAGAAGGGATGGAGGGAGAGAATTAAATATATATTTTAATGTAACAAGCAAACAAATAAATAATACTAAGTTTTTATAAAAAGAGTGGGTTGTGAGATTGAGCATCTAGATCTTGGTTTAAATATGTCAATCTTTCCAGCTTCTTTTCATTATTTGCTCTCTCCAGAACCCATGCTTTTTCCATATCCAAAAGATAGGCTAGTATGTTTGAACCTTTAAGTTGTACCATATGTAACCTTTGATAATCAGTTATGACTGCCTTTGAAAGAAAATCAAAATGTACAAGTACAAATAGCACAAAGATAAGTCAGTTTACCTTACTCACACGGTGTTTTTGGAAGGAATATAGAATTGTTGAGAAAAGCCTTTTGTTATTTGCACCGAAACAATTGGTTGATGACAGAAATCTTTTCCATGAGCTCATTGTTTTTTCACTAATATGTATTCCTTACAATTTCATGCTCAAAATCTATTCTGTGTCTTAACTTAACCCTTGGGGTCTTAACTGCCACAACTGTCCTGAAAGCTAACAAAGATTTTTTTTAATCAATCATTTAACTAATCAACAAATATGTGCATATAATATATGAATGGTTAAGATTTAGTGGATGATTATAATGGAATATATTGTGCTGTAAGAAATGACAAGCAGGAAGAGTTCAGAAAAACCTCGAAAGACTTACACAAACTGAAGCAGTGAAGTAAGCAGAACAAGGAGAATGTTGTACACAGTGACAAGAATATTGTACAATAAACAACTGTGAATAATTTGGCTATTCTCAGCACTATAAAGATCCAAAACCATCCCAAAAGACTCATGATTTTTAAAAATTCCATCTGCTTCCATAGAACTAATGGAGTCTGCATCCAGATCAAAGCAAACTTTTTTCACTTTCTTCCTTAATATATTTTATTTTTGTTTCCTTTCAGAAAAGGAATAATATGGGGAGATGTTTTGCATTATTGTACATGTAAAATGTATATCATATTGTTTAACATCTTGGCAGGGTTTGGACAAAGGGAAGAGGGAAGGAAGGAAACAATTTGAGACTCAAAATTCTTTTTTTTAATGTTGCAAACGTTTACATCTAATAGAAGGAAAATTAATTTTTAAAAAGAAAATGACAAATAATAAATATATGGACATTTAAATGATAGAATGAAGGCAACTATGATTGACAAGAGATGACAGGACAACATATCTTGACTTAGCTTCTTACAATGCAATCAAACTAAAGAGAACCTAATTTTATAAGAAAAATTAAATATTGCGGAATCAGACTCCAAATATAAACTCCCTTTTTTGACTTTTAAAGACTGTTATGAGCTGCCCCATATGTATTTCCAGGTAAAAATCAGAAAATAGCATTAGTAAGGTGTCAAATATTATACAAAAGATTGTTCCCAACTGAAACTATCAGTTAGATTCCTTCAATGATGAATGGAGATATAGATAGATAGATAGATAGATAGATAGATAGATAGATAGATAGATAGATAGATAGATATGAACAAACAAGGAATTAGTCATCAACCATTAAAAGCCTACTAATTGACAAGATTTATGATAAGCTCTTTGGATACAAATCAGAAAATGAAACAAGTCCTATTGTCAAGGAGTTCACTTTCTATTGGAAGAGACATGTACATACCTTGGTATAAAGAGAAAAAATACAATGTAAATTGGAGATAGTTAGAGTAGGAACTAGCAGTTGGGGGAAATCAGGAAGGCTGATATAAAAGGTAACACTTGGGCTGAATCTTGAAGAAATTGGGGGATTCTGATATGCAAATGAAGAGGGAGAACATTCCAGGTATAGAAAAGAGCCAGGGATAAGGGAGATGTAGTACTATGTGTGAAGAGACGAGAAATCCAATTGAACTGTTTCATAGTACAGGAAAGCAAGAAATATATGACTGTAAAAATAATGGAACAGGTTGCAAAAGGCTTTAAAAGTTCTATACATACTCCCAAAAAGGGGTGGTGGTATATAGTTTATCTTGGAGGCAATAATAAACCATTGAGTAGGAAAGTAACTCATTATACTAGTTTAAAGATACATGTACTGATGGAGCCATTCAAGAGACTATGATCGGCTCAACCACCTGTCATTTTGTGTGCAATAAGCAATCTTCCATTCACGTTGATTTTTCTGATGGTTGTTTGTTTTGGTTTGGTTCGGGTTTTTTTCCCACTGTGTGGAATGCTATACCCCTTTACATACCACTTTCAAGTAGCCATTGATCTCTCTCATTTAAGAGTCCCTGGAAGCATTCAAGGCACAAATGCAACAAGCACAATATCTTCTACAAAACAGAGAGATAGATGGATAGATAGATAGATAGATAGATAGATAGATAGATAGATAGATAGATAGTAGATAGATGGATGGATGGATAGATAAATGGATGGATTGGATGGACAGACAGACAGACAGACAGACAGACAGACAGACAGACAGACAGACAGATAGATAGATAGATAGATAGATAGATAGATAGATAGATAGATAGATAGATAATGTCAACCTCCACAGGGAATCTTTCCTCAATTGGGACATTGGGAAGAGTATACTTGCCATCTCTGGGCTCAGCATCTTTGTTGAGTATGACTTCAAGTTTTATGTTTGCTTCATGTTTAAGAGAATTCTTGATCAAAACTGTCTTCTTCATTACATCTATCAAGCAGTGAAAAATGAATAAAAATTCATTTATTACATGTTTACTATGTGCAAAAGTATGGTACCAAGCATCATATATATATGTATATATATATATATATATGTATATTGTTATACCTTCTACATAGCAACTTTCCCATGAAGGCTTTCATGGTAGGCATAAGAAACTAAATGGGAATTTTGGGGAGTTTTGCAGAAGCTACAGATGGCATTCAAAGGCCAGCAGATAATATAGAAAAAGTTTAGAACCTATTATAGCCTATGACCCAATAATTAACCCAAATATTACAATAAAGTATTGTAAACACCTCATAAAAGAAAAAGTAAAAATTCAGACCTTCTCTGGTAGGGAGGATCAAAAAATTTTAAGCAGACTTCCCAAATAGGGATTCAGGGGTCTGCATTCCTAATCCTTATGATTTGGAAAGGATACCTGTAAGCAGAAAAGCAGAGGCATTCTCTATCTCAAGGAACCCCACTTCTGATAAGGGGACCACACATATTGGAGGTTTGATCTCTGAGTCTGATGAAAAAATCTCAGGGTACTTAGAGTTCAACAGCAAAAAAGATTATCATTGTTCAGTTGTTTTCAGTCATGTTTGAATCTCTTCATGAGTTTGGGTTTTCTAAGCAGAGATACTGGGGAACTTTTCCATTTCTTTCTCCAGCTCATTTGACAGATGAAGAAACTGGGACAAATAGGGTCAAGTGACTTAACCAGGGTCACACAGCTAGTAAATGTCTGAGATTAGATTTGAACTGAAGAACATAAGTCTTCCTGACTCCAGGCCTGATACTCTATCCACTATGCCACCTAGATATCCTAGCAAAAAAGATGCATTTCCTTTTTTTTCCTTAGAATTGAAAATTTTTATTTAAATAATTAATTTAGAATATAACGTGTCTAATGTCAAAGTACCATGACTTTGATAGTGATAAGGACTTTGACATCAAGAATCATTTTTCTTGGTCTTCATTATCTGTGTTTGCTGAGAAGCAATGGCTTTAGTACCAGCAGAAACAATTGCCAGGTATCCTCTCCACAGGTAATGGAGGCAAAGGCTGGGTTGGAAGCAAGACTGGTGATCTGGGAAGGACTGACAGTCCTGGGCACTAGGCTTCACTCACCATCAGTAAAGAAATATTTTTAATTATCTTGATGTATAAATTTCAATTCCATAGAAGTCAAAGCTTTGGTTTTTGTTTGTTTTGGTTTGGGTTGGGTTTTTCCCCCATCTGGACAGCTATTTCCCCTACACAAACCATTTTCAAGTAGTCATCGATCTCAAAAGTCAGGACTGGGGAGTAAGAGCAAATTAGGAGTTGAGGATAAGACCTAGGTTTTTGAGGTAGAATCCTCAAAAGTAATAGATATAGGGCAGCCAGGCAGCATAGTGGATAGAGAACCAAGCCTGACTTTGGGAGGACCTGGGTTCAAATGTGGCCTGAAACACTTCCTTGCAGTGTGACCCTGGGCAAGTCGCTTAAACTCCAATTGCCTAGTCATTGATATTAAATCAGAAGGTATGCATTTTTGTTTCATTTTGTTTCTTAAGTAATAGGGAAGATAGAAAGAGAGAAGGTTTGGGGAGAAAGAAAATTAGTTCCATTTTGGATATACTATTTACAATGTCTGTGAGATACACAATTCAAGGTGTCTACTAGTATCATAAGTTGAAGATGTGAGACAAGAAAGAGGTTAAGACTGGACAGTAAATCCGAGAACTATCTATAGAGAAATGAATGATAATTAAAACCATTGGAGCTAATAAACTAAGGATCAGAATCAAGTTATCAGTGAGGACTTCATTTTTCCCCTGATTACAAATAACTGAAATAACCACAAAAGAACTAAGGATTGGGAGATACTAGACTTTCTGTAGTGAGTTATAATAAGGAAAAGTTGAGAAATACTTATGTAGATGATTCAGCCTCGTGGTATAGTTATAATGTAGTTAAATCATTCATAATTCTTCTAACTAAAATGAAAAAATTCTTATCTAACAATGGATAAGATGATGACATTTTCATCTCATCAAACTTTAATCCCAAGAGAATTGTAATTCTGAATTTCTTCACCTCAAATCAAATTGAAAGTAATTGTCAGATGTCATTTTAATTTCCACCACTACATTCACTTCTACATGTTCTTCCTTACATTATTATGATTCGTTTTATTCTCTGAGTTACTGTGCACATCATTTTTCCTATTCTTCCATCCATTTTAAAGAAATTCTGTCACTTATAAAGACCATATTTCGAAGTTGGTAAAAGAAGTGTCTGAGCTAATCTATTACCTTTTCTAGAGAATGTTTCAGTGAATCTTCAAAAGAATACAAAAGCAGTTAATTCAGTCTACTGATTTACATATTAGACATAATCTCTGGTCCTCTACTTCTTTATTCACAGAATAGAAAATGTTTTTTCTTCACCCACAATTTTTATTAAAATTAAGAGAATCCATTTCTCAAAATAAACATTAGAAAAACAAAATTAAGCAAAAAAATTCAATTTAACTTAAAAATGAACACAAAGAGGATAAATATAATCTTGAATCTTTCATTAATGTTACATGAAGAGACTTTTGAAAATAAATCATTATCTAAATCAATCATATAAATTAGATTATGGTCAACGACCTAAAATAACTTTAGAAAGTGATCTTTATGGCACATAATGTTTTTATTAGGTTTATATGGAAATATGTACCTTTGAAAAATTTTAGTATATTTAACTTTAAGTTGCTACTTCTGTATGCTTTTAGCCCTGTCAACACAAATGCAACATTACATTTCAAAAACAAAGAAAATACCTTTTAAGAACACGGGATCATAGATTTGGTGCTGCTAAGGGTCTAGAAAGTTATCTACTCCAATATATCATTTAATCAATGAGAAAACTGGAATCCAGAAGAATGAAGGGACTAACCCATGATGGCTCAAGCAGTAAATGGAGGAGTCAGCATCTAAATTCAGCTACTGTTATTTCGAACTGAGTCCTCATTTCACCTTAAAAACACACAGTGCCCAGGAGGTTTCCCTTTCTTTCTAGCCCTTCCTGAAGAAGCATTGGGGGTTAGGGGGTGGGAGTGGAAATGTTTCTGTAGTAGACAGACAAGAACCAAAAACCACTTTCTTTTTCTTTCCCTTCTCTCCTTCCTTCACCCTTTCTCCCCCTCTATCTGTGTGTGCCCCTTTTGTCTGGTCTCTCTTTCCCAGACCCACTTCACCTTTTCTGCTTGGTTTGATGTTAGGAAGACTATATATGACCTGGTGTCAATGTAGACTCATTTGGGCCTGGGAAAGAATCTATTTCCATCTTATTTATAGGAATATTTATGTGTCTTGTATTTTTTTTTAATTCTAAACTTAAACTTCAAAAAAAGAGTATTTTCATTTGCTCTCACTTTCTCTCTCTCTCTCTCTCTGACTCTGTCTTTGTCTTTGTCTCTGTCTCTGTATGTCTGTCTGTCTCTCTCTGTCTCTGTCTCTCTCTCCCCTTCTCTCTTCCTCCCTCTCTCTCTCCCCTCTTCCTCCCTCTCTCTCTCCCCTCTTCCTCCCACTCTCTCTCCCCTCTTCCTCCCCCTTCTCTCATTGGATGACTCCTTCTAGAACTTCCATGTAAGGTGGTTTCCAGACCAGCCAGTAATCATTGCTTTCCAGGGTGCACTTTGGACTTTCTCTTTGTTATTTCAGGCATATTCCACTCTTCATTACCATATAGGGTTTTCTTGGCAAAGATACTGAAGTGGTTTGCCATTTCCTCCTCTAGCTCATTTTTTACAGATGAGAAAGCTGAGGTAAACAGGATTAAGTGACTTGCCCAGGGTCAAATAGCTATTGTCAGAGGCCAGATCTGAACTCAAAAAGATGAGTCTTCCTGAATCCAGGTCCAGCACTCTTACTTACCTGCCACTGTACTTTTCTACCACAATCTTTTTTTTTTAATTATTATATTTTATTTGATCATTTCCAAGCATTATTCATTAAAGACATAGATCATTTTCTTTTCCTCCTCCCCACCCCCCATAGCCGACGCGTAAATCCACTGGGCATTACATGTTTTTTTGATTTGAACCCATTGCTATGTTGATAATATTTGCATTAGAGTGTTCCTTTAGAGTCTCTCCTCTGTCATGTCCCCTCAACCGCTGTATTCAGGCAGTTGCTTTTCCTCGGTGTTTCCACTCCCATAGTTTATCTTTTGCTTATGAATGGTGTTTTTTTCTCCTGGATCCCTGCAAATTGTTCAGGGACATTACACCACCATTTATGGAGAAGTCCATTACGTTCGATGATACCACAGTGTATTAGTCTCTGTGTACAATGTTCTCCTGGTTCTGCTCCTCTCGCTCTGCATCACTTCCTGGAGGTTGTTCCAGTCTCCATGGAATATTCCTCCACTTTATTATTCCTTTTAGCACAATAGTATTCCATCACCAACATATACCACAATTTGTTCAGCCATTCCCCAATTGAAGGGCATCCCCTCGTTTTCCAGTTTTTGGCCACCACAAAGAGTGCAGCTATGAATATTTTTGTACAAGTCTTTTTGTCCATTATCTCTTTGGGGTACAGACCCAGCAGTGCTATGGCTGGATCAAAGGTCTACCACAATCTTGAACTAGGTTCAAGTATATGAGTGTATAGGGGGTATGTTCTCACCCCTCACCACCCACTCCTTTTCAGCTTCATTTTATGTGTTGTCTGCTCCCATTAGGTTGTAATCTACTTGAAGGCAGGTGCTATCTTTTTTTTGTACTTGTTTTTTTATTTCCAGAATTTGGCACAAGGTTTGGCACATAGTGAGTAATATATATTCTTGACTGACTGATAAAAAGATTTCCCATGAAACTGTGACTCTATTTGGCTCTTAATGGGGAGCTAAGACAGACACAACTTCAAAGACAGAACTACAAAATTGGCAGAGCTTTGTGCCAAGCACTAAGAACACAAATGCAAATAATTCCACAGTAATTTCTCTCCCCAGTGATGACTATGGAGCCTGTGGGCTAGAGGCAGAATCAATGGTCTGGAAAAGTTTAAGAACTGGTTATGGTGATGGTGGTAGTCCTAGAGTCAGGAAGACTCATCTCCCTGAGTTCAGATCTGGTCTCAGACAATTCCCTAGCAATGTGGGCAATTTCTGGGCATTTCACTTAACCCTGTTTGCCTCAGTTTACTCATCTGTAAAGTGAGCTGGAGAAGGAAATGGCAAACCATTCCAGTATTTTTGCCAAGAAAAAATGTCAAAATCAGTTCATGTAGAGACAGATACAACTGAAATGGCACACTAATAACAGGTGGCTTGACTTTCCTAGGACATGCTACCTCCTGCTCTCCTTTGGGGCATCGTTTTATTTGGGTTTGGCTCAATTATTTGTCTGGACAGTGGCACTGACGGGCAATTGGTAAGGATGGCTGGTCCCTTCTCCACAGGAGTAGCTTCCTTGAATTATGAATACAGCGTCCAATCTAGAAGTAGGATTGTTGGTAGGGGGAGAGAGAACATGGCCTTCTCCAAATCTTTTCGGTTCAGAACCCTAGGCTCTTTCCATCAAGGTCTCAGGAGAAGTGGGGAGCAAGGTAATATTGGTAATGGTTTGAGTGCTAGATACCTGTCTATCTTATTTCTCCCTCCTGGTGCCTTGCTGCTGCTTATTCAATGAGATTAAATCAAAGTATATCATAGTCTACCTCCTATCAGATTCCAAGTTAATGTCTGAGAAAGATAAATATCAAGTATATGCCCCTCATTCCCGTAGGGAATGGAATTAGATACATTAACAAGACTGATGGGAAATCAGGAGAATAGGGAGAGTTTTCAGAGAAGCTCTGCTCTTAAAATGTATTAGAATGGGTCCATGGGAAATGGTAGATTTTAAGTTTGAGGCAATTCAGCAACAAGTCATTGTTGTTGGGCAGCAGGCTGCTATGATCAGTGGTTTACTATTTAGAGATGAATAATGCCCATGAAGACATCAATTTGATTATAAAAAAAGGTTAATGAAATTTGAATTATTTAGTCAAAAGATAAAAAAATTTGGATTTACTCAATGATGACCATTCTACATTTGGTAAATTATTCAATCAATACATCAATAAGTATCTATAAAAGATCTAGTGTTTCTAGATACTCTGCTAAGTGCTGATGCATAAAAATGAAAATTGAAAATATCCCTGTTAAAGATCTTACACAGAAAATAATGGTAGTCTTCTCCTAAAGGGAAAGAAGAAATTCAGACTCCAGAGTTGATATAATAGATTTAAGTGAGATAAAAGTTACAGATTGATTAAGTCCTGTAAGGAATTACCAAGGAAAGTTATAGACTGCTTTTCTAAAGTCTAAAAATATAAACGTGAATGCCTTACTGTCTAAAAGAAGAGGAAGACGGGCTCAGAATTAAGGACCTGGGCAAGCTGTCCCCACATCATGATTCTATGCAAAACTCCATTGTAAGTTATTAGGAAGAAATTGAAACTGTGTTAAAAAAAATGGGGTTGACTGGCCTCTGCCATTGTTCACACTAAATGAAACATAAAAAATAAATAAAACTTAACCAGGTCTGACATTCTGTGATTTTATGATATGGCCAATGGAAAATAACCTGGACTTTTCAAATAGTTTCAGTCATATCTTACCATCTTAAGTCAAAAGCATTTGTGGCATTCTTTAATAGCATTTCCATAACTTTATCCTTTTATTACATTGGTGGACTTCCTTTCAGCTATCTAAAAAGTGAATGGAGAATTTTACCTAAGATAATGTGGAAAGGTTTGAAATTCTATAAAATTTTCCTAATGTTGATACCACCTGACATAAATAAAAATAAAAATAGCTGATATTATAATGCCTTAACATTTTGAAGCACTACAGCTATATATTATATCTATATGTATATATATGCATGTACATGCAAAACTTGATTTTATATTCACAACAGTTCTGTGGGAGTTCAACTGTGGTCCCCTCTTAACAAATGAAGAAACCAAGACTCAGAGGTCTTATAGCTAGTAAGTATCAGAAGCTGAATTTGAATCCAGATCTTACTTGACTTCTAAAGAGGCATTACTACACTGCCTATCATCATACCACCCTGAAATATTACTGCAGCTTTTATAAATCAGGAGGTAAATTTATAACTCAAAACAGAAGAAAAATATTTTTCAACACTTATTTTTCTCTTTTACTAATACATGATTAGGCTTCTTTAGATCCATAAATTCCCCACATCCTCTTCCCGTTCAAAAAAAAAAAAAGCCTATTTTGATGTCTTATCTATAAGCTGTGCCACGACAACTTCACACTCTGCATCCTGGGTAGATTAGTGTGACTTGGAAGTTCACTTTGTTGGTTAAAAATAGAGAGAAAGAAACCCTGATCTCAGATAATTGCAGGGCAGGTAATCTCTTAGGATTTACATTCATTTTTTTTTCTTTTCAAATGTTAAGAGAACACATTCCCCTAAGGCCAGGTGTAGAGGTCCAGGATGTGACTAAACAGCAGCCAAAGATGGGGTTGATGACAATAAGGAACAATGGTAATCAGAAGAAATAACTGTAATGATAGTAATAATCCTGGAGCTGCCACCAGAGCAAAAGGTTGTCATAGAAACCCTGGGAAAATGGAAGCAAAGAAGGGAGGTAGGCAAAATCTTTGACAATGGAATGCTGTCCCTGAAAGTCCTGAGAACAAGCTCCCGCATTGTTGTACTAGGAGAGAAGGTTCGGATAAACACTAATCTTTAGTGATTATACATGACAGAGTTAAGGACAAAATGGCTTGCTGGGATCAGGAGGATATACCAAGATGATGGGCTGTTCAGTTTGCCTCGGGTGATGCTCTAGAGAAACAGCTGTACAGCATCTTCTCTGAGATGATTCAGGCCAGCTGCCCTCTAAAGGATGTAGACAACAAAGAACAAATGTTCAGAGTACAATGCTTCCATCCCTGGTTTGGTTTGGTTTTTTCACTGCTGTCCAGAACAAGCCAGGCTTGATAGGGACACTCATTGCTCTTAAGGCAAAATATGCCAGGGAACTTTCTAAGCCTCAGGGCTGAAATGTGAATGGATAAAGATACCAGCAGCTTGTTATAAAAACATCAAATGCAGAAGGAAATCAGAAAGCCTGTCTGGATCGCTTTTGAACTCAGCAGATATACTCAGATAGATTTTTCTTTTTATTCTATTAGTGAGATAGTTCAATTTCATGATTTCCTTGCCATTGAAAGGTCCAGGACAAACTTTGTTTGAATGTCAGTGGTCATTGGACAAGGAAGACTATTCCACTCTTAAAAATACTAACACTGGGGGGCAGCAGGATGGCCCAGTGGCTAGAGAACCAAGGCCAAAGATGGGAGATCCTGGGTTCAAATGTAGCCTCAGACACTTTCTAGATTTGACCTAGTGCACTTAATCTCTATTGCCCAGATCTTCTGCCTTGGAATCAAAAAACAATATTGAGTCTAAGACAGAAGGTTTGGGGTTTGTTTGTTTTAAATACCAACACTCAAGGACAGCTAAATAGCTCAGTAGACTGAAAGCCAAAACAAGATAAAAGGAAATCTTGGGTTCAAATGTGGTCTCAAACACTTCTTAGCTGAGTGACCCTGGACAAGTCACTTAATCCCCATTGCCTAGCCCTTACTGCTCTTCTGTCTTGGAACCAATGCACAATATTGTTTCTAAGACAGAAAGTAAGGGTTATTTTTTTTAATTACTAATACTTTAGTTCTTCTGAGCATTATCAATATAGGTTGATACTTACATACAAATGACAGACCTGCTCCAAACCTAATGGATGGCCTTCCTGAATTCTATGGCCAAAAACTTATTCCTCATCTAATTATAAATAAGTTATCACCACACCCTCACCAGTGATTAATTCCTCTGAATTTCACTAGATTGTTCTTTGAATACTAGAAATACATTCTATAATAAGATTCAGGCAAAAGCCTTTCTAGTTATTTCATTCTTATTTTTCAGTTGTCTCAGTCATGTCTGTGTCTTCAAGACCCCATTTGGAGTATTCTTAGCAGAGATACTGGAATGGTTTGCCATTTTCTTCTCTAGTTCATTTTACAGATGCCCAGGCAAACTGGGCAAAGTGATTTGCTTAGGATCACACAGTATCTGAGGGTAGATTTGAATTCAGGAAGATGAAACTCTCTGACTCCAGGACTGGCACTCTATTCACTGCAATAGCTGCCTTATCTGACCTATCTATTTAAGACATGCCAAAATATGTGATTCTGCGGTATTTCCACTTTAGTGACTTAATAATAAAATCTCCCTCAGAGTCTAATCTAGTCTTCATACCCTATAGTGAGGGTGGGAAGGAGAATAACAAAGATAGAGAGAGTATCCCAGCCCAAGGCAGTACAAAGCAGAGATTTCTCATACCCTAAAACTGTTATGATAATTAGGAAAGCAACCCTGAAATTATGGGCAACCCTGAAATAATGGTGAAGCTGGCTCTGGCAATATAACTGACTGAGGCATTATCATCAGGGTAATTCAATTGCTTAGAGTCAAAGAAATAGATGAGGGGAACATCAGTACAGCCAATGATGTGGCCAAAACTGTCAAGAAGATTAACTTGGCATGGAGGACAGGGTGAGTAGCTCTCCTTTATGTTCTGGTACCACAAGATGGCAAGGCTCTTTAGCACAAATAAGAAATGTCAATACTTTCTCTGTTGAAAAATAATGCTTTGGAGCAGATGCTATAGACAAATCAAGCAAGCAAACTATTAATGTGTATAAAATAGCTTGGGCATCAATGCTTTCGTTATGTACCAGTACTTTATCATAACAAAATTCGAACCAGATTTCAGCCAGTTCAATCAATCAATGAGCATTTAAGGGTTTTCTATGGACCATGCATTTAAAGCCAAGGGATTTATACTGTTTTGTTTTGTTTTGTTTTTGGCATAGGCACCCTCAGCTCCAAGGCTGAATGTTGATTAGCATAGGATAATTACAAAAATAACTTCATCCCTAGATGAGATGAAATAACAGAAAAAAATCAAGGAACTACAAAAATATGAAGAAGGAAAAACTGAAGAACTCCGTGTCATTAAAAAGATTCACTTAAACTTTTCTGCCAGCAGCAATGCAATGACCCGGGACAATTCAGAGGAACTTATGAGAAAGAATGCTATCCACATCCAGAAAAAGAACTGTGGGAGCAAAAATACATTAGAAAAGTATAAGCTCGATCACGTAGCATGATAGGGATGTGATTAGAGTTTTGATGTTAAAAGATCACTCTACTGCAAATATGAATAACATAGGAATACATTTTGAATAATGATACATATATAACCCGGTGGAACTTGTAAAAATTAAAATTAATATACAATAATTTCAAATATTATATTTTATAAGATTTATTAATCACTAGACGTAACAAAATAAAACCAAGTACCCATGGCTAATCTACCTGCACAAACAGTCCACTCCACCGATGTCCTGATCCAGAAAGGAAAAAGATCTAGCCATGGAAGACCACCCAATTTATCTCCTGTCTACATCAGCATGTAACAACAGGAAGTCAGTGGACTCCTGGGAAATGTAGTTCAAAGGCACAAGATTTCCAATTATACAAACTGCTTGTCAGTTTGGGGAAGGGGGAGGTGAGAGCAGGGAATGGGAGGATTATAAATCATGTAATCATGAAAAAATATTCTAAATAAAAAAAAAGATTCACTTAAGAAAAGTTCCAAAAAGAATACCTAATAATGAAATGGGTAACAAAAATAATCCTGATGTGTCAAATGATTTTGAAAAGGAGATAGGAATACATAGATTGAAATTCCAAGAAGCCTCTTTGAATTTGATGAAATGAATCTAATTGGAGACCAATTATACCAAAGCAGAATAATTCCAAAAAGCTGGTATCTAATTTAACCAGAATGAGTGAAATTATTCTCCCATAAGATTTAACAGAAAGTATAAACTTTTCAGGATTTGCACTCAATACCATATACAGCAATCATAGCCATATTAATTAGCATAGGAAGAAGAATGAAACTATTTACTATTAGCATTAATTATTATATTTGTTATACTCTTATAAAGATTATTTTGATATTATATTGCAGTTTATATATTTGTTAATTATAAGATAATTATTTTGTTGCTATTATAATTATAGCTTTGTGTATATTATATTATAATTAACCTTTTAGTTTTACAAAACATTTAAACACATCTCATTTTATCTTCATAACAACTTTGTAAGATAGGTGCTATTATTATTCCCATTTCAGATGAGAAATTGAGGTAGACAGAGGGGTTAAGTGACTTGCTCAGGGTCACACAACTAACAGTGTATGAAGCAAACTTGAACCCATGTATTCCTAACTTTAAATCCAATGCTTTATCTAGCACACCATGCTGTCCTTCTATCAAGCCTAAGGGCATGCATCAAACCAAACATGGCAAAAGCAATGTGGAAATCTGTTGAAGATATGGGGTTGGTACAAACAAAAGAAAAGTTGAATATCATATAGCTCAATTAAAGAGAAAACAAAGAAACCTAAATACACAAAAAGTAACTTAAAACACAAAGAACATCAGAAATTCAAACTTCCTTTCATTAGCAATTTAAAACAAATGTCAAAACACTGAGTAGTATCCAAAGAATAAATAATTAAATATTAATTTTAAACAATTTACTACAGAAGTTTGCAAAGTTAAAAAAAAATACAGATGAGAAAGAATCCCAGAGGAGATTTGCAGGAATTTTCAGATCATATTAACAGAAAGTATCATATGTGCATTACCAAAATATAGAGCATTATTGACTTTTCCAAGTTCAGTCAGTCACATTTAGGAACTTTATACAAAGCATCTGAATTTGAAATCACTTTTTAAAAATCTCCACATGTAAGAAAAAATACTAGTTGAGCAGCAAAAAGGGTGTGTCAAAAAGTCCCAGAGGTGTAAAAGGCAAATTATTATCAGTTCAATAATCATTGAACAAGTTGCCAGAAAGTACTGTGATGTGTATACTACTTTTGATGAATATCACAAAGCTTTTGACGAAGTTCCACAACATATGGCTTATCTGCATAATATATATATATGTATATATATATATTGCAAATATATAAAATACTCTCCAGTGTAGTGAGTATTTGATACCCACTTGGAAAACTGTTCGCTATTTAAAACACACCATGAACACAATTTTGTCAAGAACAATTCTTTAAAACAGTATTTTTCCGGTTATAGTTCAAGCCCATTATGATACTATTTAGAAATCCATTAATATCTCTACTAAAACTAAGTGACTTTTAAAATAAAGAGGAAGCTGAAAAAAATCATCTTATTAGTCACTGAATATATATAAATAAGGCCAACCTATATGACCCCACCAAAAAACTACACTCAACAGTGGAATGTTTCTGAAGTGATATAAAAATGTCATTTGGATTCATTAAATATAAAATACATGTATAATATATCTGTGTATTGCATGTGTATTATATATACTATATATGTATAGCATATAATATAATATATAAGATAAATAAAAAAGATAAATGTAAATCAAGAAAAAACAGATCCTGAAAGTCTGAACTCAGAGGTCATATCAAACCACTGATTGAAGATGTTATCTACAAATACCTGGATCTTCTCCACACAAAGTATAAAACCATGAAGAAGACAATAGCTTCATATATTAAGAGACTTACTGGCATGTGAAAATCAAAACCAAATGATAAGATATTTTTATCAACACAACCACAATACCAGATTTCATGTACATATTGTAAAGTTGTCAATAAGTTTGGAAAATGATCTGACAAAAACCCATGAAATACAAATGAAAAAGGGTTCATTACTTAGGCCCTACAGAAAGGTTAATACTTACAAAAGAAAATAATAATAATAAAAAAACATTCTTTAAATACCTAATAAATAGGTTAAAAACAGATGAGCATGCATCCCAATACTTTTATTTAACTACAAAAGTATAAGAATTTAAATTTAAGTTCTTTGCTAAATATGAGAATTCTAAAGTAATACTGTGATGATTTAAAAATATTACAGTTCAAGTCAAAATGAAGTTTAGCAGCTTTATTTACAAAGAGATGGAAAGAGTGAAAGTGGAAAAATATAGATAAAGAGACAGAAAGCATTGCCTAGCTACAAAATACTCTAAGTTTAATCCTAATGTCTCCAGACTGCAAATGTGAATCCAAAAGCGAATCTCACCAGAATCCAAAATCCTAATTAGAAAGCTGAAATCCGAAAAGCCAAGAGATGATGAAGAATACACCGAAAACTTTCAGTGCACATGACTCTAAGACCGCCAAGAATCTCACCAGAACTCACACTGAAGGTAGTGTCCCACCTATGTGCCAAGGAGCAGAGAGGGTCTCCTCACCAAAGAACCAAGGAAAGAATCACTCCACTCACCACCGCAAGCCTAAGCAGGATCCAAGGAAAGAAAGTCTTCAGTCTGGCTCACCAAAGCAGAGAGAATAACTGAATCCTTGGGCTGGACTTTTTTAAACCAGTTTTCTTGATGTCACTTCCTGTTGCTCCCCCACTTTATGGGAACCAATCACAGTCTTTCAATTTGCCTAGCACTGCCCAACGTGGACCTCTGGAGTTGTCACCCACTCTAGCAAGTGACTTGTGAACTCTCATACTTAGTGACTGGTAAGTTACTAAGTAGTGACTTGTAAATTACTAAGTAGGGGTACCTAAGTTCTTGATTTGATTAGCTAAAAATAGACAAGGGGAGACAAAAGGCAACCATTTCACCCAGCTATGCAAGTCTCCCAAATAATAAACCTAAAAGAAGAGTAGGACAGCTAGGTGGCCCAGTGCCCAGCCTAAAGTCAGAAAGACTCATCTTCCTGAGTTCAAATCTAGCCTCAGGCATTTATTAGCTGTGTGCCTAGCAAGTCATTTTAATGCTATTTGCCTGAGTTTCCTCATCTTTAAAATGAACTAGAGAAGGAAATGGCAAACCACTCCAATATCTTTATCAAGAAAATCCCAAATGGGGTTACAAAGAGTTGGACGCAACTGAAATGTCTCAGCAACAACAACAAAGGAACAATAAAAGAATATGTGGACACTGTGATAGAAATGATAATCTATACCAAGATAATCTCAGAATGAGTGAATAACTTGAATATAAAGAAGGAAACTATAAGTAAATTAGGTGAAAACAGAATAGCATACATGCCAGATCTTTGGGAAAGGAAAGATTTTAAGACCAGGCAAGAGCTAGGAAAAAATTACAAAATGTAAAATAAATAATTTTGATTACAGTAAAAGAATATGTGGACATCACTCTCATCATGTCACTGGTCCAATTCAAAAATGAAGAACAAACAGGAACAATAACCAACTTCTCTCCAAAGCATCTCTATTTGTTCTTCAACAGTTATAAAAGAGGGAGGAAGACGGAGGGGAAGGAGCTAGAATCATTGTAATGTAGTGGAAAGACAGCAATTTGGGGAAGAGAGCCAAGAAGTTCTGAATTTAAGTCCTACCTCTAACACACACTAACTACAGGACCCTGGGAGGGTCCCTTAACTTCTCAGTGCTCCAGACAACTCCCTAAGTACATAAATTGTTGAGCAGTCCTCAATGTGATTTGGTGGAGTGAAGTTCCTCACTGGGAGGATTCTACACTGATGAAATTGCAGGTTCAGAAATACAATAATGACAACAACAAATAGCAAGCAATGAGGCAATTAGGTTGCATAGTGAATAGAACACTAGGCTTGGAGTCAGGAAAACTTGAGTTCAAATCCAGATTCAGTCATTTACTACCTATCTCCATTATCTATAAAATGGGGATAATAATAGCACCTACCTCCCAAGGTTGTTATGAGTCTTAAATGAGATGATTATAAATGCTTAGCACAGTGACTGGCATATAGTATTTATGCTATTTAAATAGTATTACTATTAATTATAATTATTAATTATATATGTAATATAATAATTAATTATAATAAGTGGTACAGTGGGTAGAGTTCTAAGCCAGGAGTCAGGACAACTGGAATTCAAATCCAGTCTTAGACACTTAGCAGCTATATGGGCAAGTCATTTAGCCTCTGTTTTCCTCAGTTTCCTCAATGGTAAAATGGAGGAGATAATAGTCTCTACCTTTTAAAAATGTTATAAAGATGAAATTAGATAATATTTGTAAAGTGTTTGGCATAGTTTCTGGCACATAGTAGGCACTTATTAAATGTTAATTGATTGATTCATAAAGTGCTTTACAATTACAAAAAAAATCTTTCACATTTTTCATGTTATTTGAAAGTATATGCTTGATACAGGACTTGAAACCAGATTTTCTTTAGTCAAAGGCTAATAATTTTGCTACCATATTATCACCCTAGGTAAAATTAATAAAAAGAGACAAAGCCTGTTTTCAACTCTTTTCTGTTTCATTTATATCACTCTTCCTTCTCAGTTCTGATCCTTTGTTGTACTATAAGTCCAATACCCTTGTGTGCTTTGGCTGCATAGGTTCTCCCCTTCAGTACCACATCTAGACTTTTCATTGTGGTATAGGGGAAAGAGCCCTCTACTTGGCCAGGTCAACAAGAAGGTATTAAGCCTCTACTACGTGTCAGATACTTTGTTAAACACTTGGCAATATAAAGAAAGAAAAGGGAAAAAAGTCCCTGTTCTCAAGGAGCTCACTGTCTAATATTCAAATTCTATACAAACAAAATATATCCAGGTTAAATTGGAAATAATCCAATAGAGAGAAAGCAAAAGTATTAAGGAGGATTGGGGTAAGCTTCTGGCATTTTATCTGGGAGTTGAAGGAAGCCAAGGAAGCTGGAGGCAGAAATGAGGAGGGAGATAATTCCAGGAATAAGGAACAGCCAATGAAAATGCATAGTTAGGATATGGAATGTCTTGTACAAGAAATAGCATGAAGGTCAATATTATTAGATCACAGAATTTGGAGAAGAGAGATCAATTTAAAACTGGAAAATGCAGAAGACAGGTTATGAGGGTTTGAAAAAGCTAAATAGAGAATTCTGTAGTAGATGCTGGGGATAACACAGTCATTGGAGTTTGGTGGATGGAGGAAGGGGATGACATGCTCAAACTTGGGCTTTAGGAAAATTTCTTTGATAGCTGAGTAGAGATGGCCAGGAAGTGGAAGAACTTCAGTTTGGAAAAACAACACGTAGGCTAAGTATAAAGTGATAAGGGTCTATTCCAGGGTTGTAGCAAAGTTTGAGGAGATAAAGTTGAACATACAAGTATGCATAAAATATAATACAAAAGTAGAATTAACAGGACCTTGGCAACTGACTAGTTATGGGGTAGGGATGGGATGGGTGTGGGGGAAAAGAGTATAACATAGAAAATTACACTTGGATATTGAGTATAGGTAACCAGGAAAATGGTGGTATCCTTGACAAAAAATAGAGAAAGCTAGAAGAGGTGAGGGTTTGGGAGAATAAATAATTCTTTGGACATATTGAGTTTAAGACTAGCAAAACCAATAGGCCACCAGAGGAGAAAGCATGGAATTTAGGTGGGAAGTCTTAGGATTGGATAAATAGAAATCATCTGCATAGAAGTGATAATTGAATCCATGAGAACTATAGTTAGAGGGGTCTTGTTAAGAGGATCTGAGTTCAAATCTCAGTGCTGCAAATTATTCCTTAGTTTCAGTTCTCTCACCTGCAAAATGAGGGTATCAAATAATAGATAATATCTAAGGTCCCTTCCAGCACTAAATTATAAGATCTATGTTCCCTTGAGTTTTTAACCATCCCTCTCTCATTCTCTCTTCATTCCCTGCTTCTCTAATTTACTACTGACCACTAATAATTATCTGTTTTTCATTCCCCCAGGGTCCTCCTGGGTGTTTGAAACTAATCTAATCAATTAACTCATAGTAAGGTGTTAATGACTTGTAAAAATATCAGAAAGCAGAAGTCACTGTATCTATGGTATCCTTCCCATCAGAATCAGAGTGTTCTATCAAAAATTTTACTTATAAGAAGTAACTCCTCAATCTCCTTACATCCCATGACCTTCTCCTTCACTCTACCTCAGCCACATAGGTATGGTTACACTCTGAAGCTCACCATTACCCACAGGTGTTCCATTTCCTTAATCAAAATTTCTGATATTCCTCTATCTGATCCTAACTTCCTATCATTCCATCTCTTCCTTTGCCTCACCAGTCCTA